>NC_083571.1:40718442-40780942 GCF_027579695.1 Neoarius graeffei
ACTCAAGGTCACGGGTTTTCAGAGGCTCATCACTGGGAAATGGTTCAAGATAGAGAGATGCTTAATATTATTGACACACAGGAAGTCATATATGGGCTTTCATTTGGCACATGACTTTTTACTTTGAGTGACCTTGTTTTTTGTTTCTTAGCAACATTATGGGAAAACAGCTGGACCAACCTTCATGAAACTTTCAGGATAGATGGACATTGGTCTCAAATAGAACCTCCATTTTGAGGGTCACCCAGTCAAGGTCACCAAAAAGGTCAAAATCATAGTTATTACAGATTTACTACATAATTATATATGTAAGGAAATCTTAGCTCCTCTGAAGAGCTCTTTAGTTGCACTTAAACAAATAAGTGCTACCGGGTAAGGTTTGTTTTGCTTGGCAACACTTGTTTTATTTTGTTGTTTGTGTGTCAGGATGTGGGGGAATACAATCTCCAAAGTCTGGGTAAGATAACTAACTGAGAATTATTTACAAAATGTAAAAATTGGCATTTTTAGCCTGGTTTAAGGTTAGCAAACTACCAAATGGGTCAGTATGTTTTCTTAAAGGCTAGGCTTTTAAAACAGGTTTTAATTTAGTACTGAACATTTCACTTTTAAAGAAAGTTTATATATTTAGCTTTAGATATGGAATAGAATAAGGAAAGCAGGTCGCAGTGATTACTAATTATGACTACTGTATCTGACATTTACCACCAAAATGTTCAAATTAGGGTGGCATGGTGGTGTAGTGGTTAGCGCTGTCGCCTCACAGCAAGAAGGTCTGGGTTCGAGCCCCGTGGCCGGCGAGGGCCTTTCTGTGTGGAGTTTGCATGTTCTCCCCGTGTCTGCGTGGGTTTCCTCTGGGTGCTCCGGTTTCCCCCACAGTCCAAAGACATGCAGGTTAGGTTAACTGGTGACTCTAAATTGACCATAGGTGTGAGTGTGAATGGTTGTCTGTGTCTATGTGTCAGCCCTGTGATGACCTGGCGACTTGTCCAGGGTGTACCCCGCCTTTCGCCCGTAGTCAGCTGGGATAGGCTCCAGCTTGCCTGCGACCCTGTAGAACAGGATAAAGCGGCTAGAGATGATATGAGATGTTCAAATTATATTTTGTTTGCCTTTGTGAGTTCATAGAAATATAAAATTATGTAAAATTAAAAAAAATTCATAATATTTCATATTGACTGCAGACCCACGTATCAAACTGAATCACATCACTGCAAATTTTGAGGTATCAAAAATCATTGACTTATTGGCAGAATAATAGATGTAGGATTGCATTGTGATGAAATGTGGGATTTACACCCATAGTAAATCATGGATTTCAGTCAAGGGAGAATACACACAGACTGAAAACTGCATAGCTGCACACTTTTTTGACTTTTGTACAAGGGAGAATCACGCTCATACATTAACAAGGCTTGTTCATAATGATAGATCGAGTAGGGTTGCAGTGGAGAAGAGCAGATTTAGTTTCACTTTTGGAAATGCACTGATGTACAGCTGTAAGTAAAGTATGTTTTACTATTTTCATTGTGTGAGTGTCTGGTAAGTATGGAACATATAAGTGTAAAACAAAAATAGCAAATATCGATGATCAGAATTTTACATGTGGGGAACCTTGTACTAAAATGTTGGCAGTGGGTATAGTTTCAGTATGCATTCCGACTAGCATTTACAGATGTGGATTTTTATTAACTTATAAGTCCTTCAGTTGTTGTAATGGACCTCTGCCCTGGCTATTGGACCAATGAACCACCCACCAGGGCTGTTCAAAGTCAGACGCTTGAATATCATTGCACATTTTTGAGCTCATCAACCTCTTCACAACACTAAAACAGACCAGATGCAATTTTAGTAATTTTGGGAGTATGTTTTTCAGTGTTTGATTAAATTCTTTCAGTGTTTTATGACAAAAATAAAGCTCGTTTGTTTGTTCAGGATGAAAACTTGGCTTGCCGACATTTATCAATAAAGCTACATACAGTCAAGTGGCTTTGTCATTTCAACCATATAAAACTGGTATAGTACACCGTGAAATAAAACTGTTTTTTCTCCTGAATCATGGTGCTACATAAAACGCAACAGAACTACACAAAGTGCACATTTGCAAAACGTGCAAACATCGGAAGACAGGTTCAATAAAGGCAGGACGTGGGTACGCAGTTCCTAGTATAAATAAAGCGCCATATGTAGCAGGTTGTGCAAAAAGATGTAGCAATATATTAATAAAATTCTGTAAATGTTCACAAAGATTGTGCAAAGGCTGCAAAGGGAGTAGAATTGTGTTCAGTTGAGTGAGTGTGCACACGTGTACTGTATGTGGTGTCAAATGTGACTAATTACAGGTGAGGTTGGAAAATGGGACAGTTTTCTTGCTGCCTTGCTTTACACAGCACACTTCCATATGTCTTTTATTTGCAGCAGCCTCAACAAAAGCACAGAAACTTGCATCAATTCACTGCAAACATAAAAACAACTGCATAAATTGGGGCATGAGTCATGAAAATGAAATGTAGCTGAGGGGAAAATTGAGGCATACATATGACCTGTACCATATAAATGTGTAATAATACAAGAAAACTGGTCAATAAAAAAATGTGCTTTGACCCAGATTGGGTTTTTTGGTCTATACTGTAATAGAATTTGACAGCATGTTAAAAAAGAAAAAAATTCGGCAAAACATCCTTGCCTAGACTTTCTTTAAAGATCTCATAAGGCAAATAAGGAACCAGTTTAACACATACTGTGGTACAGTCATTCAGTCTGCCTAAAGATGTTAGTTAGCTTGCTAGCTACAACCCCTGGCAAAAAAAAATATGGAATTACTATTCTTGGAGGATGTTAATTCAGGTGTTTTTTTTTTTTTTAACTTTGTAGCAAAAAACAATTCAGTTATGACACAAAACAATTTTTTCTTTAACAGCTGAACACTCTGGCTTTGTAAAACATACCTCAAACAACTTCTTGTTTGGCTTTTCAGTATGTAAATCCAATTTTTTTACAGTTCTGTCATAAACATTTGTTTTGTTGTGCGTTTTCTGTTTTCATAGCATATT
This sequence comes from Neoarius graeffei, assembly GCF_027579695.1. NCBI lineage: Eukaryota > Metazoa > Chordata > Actinopteri > Siluriformes > Ariidae > Neoarius > Neoarius graeffei. Next base: position 40,721,496 of record NC_083571.1, read on the forward strand.
GCTTTGAGTTTTCTGTCCTGACTCTTTGATGTGTGTCTTCTGTGGTCTACCCATATGTTTTCCTTTTACAACCTTCCTATTTTGTTTACTTGCTCCAAATTTTACACACAAATGACTGGGAACAACCAACATCTTTTGCCATACTCCGCGTTGAATTACCTTTTTGAAGGAGTTTTATAATTCTTTCCCTTGTTTCAACTGACAGCTCTCTTTCTGGGGCCATGCTTCCTTTCAATCAGAGAGGTGCAACAGCTAGTTAAGGTCTGCGAGCACTCTCTTTTTCCTGCAGACTCAGGGTGTATTCAGACCAGGATAGTTCGATAGTTCACTTGCTTTGGTCCGAACCAAATGTCTTTTTTTTATTTTTTCATTTTGATGCGGTTCGCTTTCACACGGTACATTTTAGTAAGCGGACCAAAATCTGTCAACAAAGCCACGCGCCCTGAGGTCGTTCAGCTATTGGTCAGAGACGACACGCGCACAAAGCGCTGTTCTAGGGAGCGCGTGAACCCCTTCTCCTTCATTTTCTCACTGAATACAGCAAACACGTCGGTATTTTTGTGTGTTCTCTCCAAAAGCTCAGATATGTGGACATCTGCCCATATATCCACAAGGGTACGCATTTCTTCCTCAGCCCACGTTTGCCCCCTACTCATTTTTTGTACTCTGTAGTCTAGCCTACCACTGGTCTGAATGACTGAACGACTGTTGTAAGGTTCCCTTGACAACCGAAACAGTGTTAGCACTTTGCGGTGGAGTGTCAAGACTCTGTTTCCTATAATGCTCGACAAACGACGGAAGCTCCCGAGGTACAAAAAAGCAAAACTGTTGGAATAGGTCTGGTCTGCTTTCACACCTCCAAAAGATCCGCACCAGGGTTCCTTTGGTCCGGACCGAGTCCGACCTTGCAGCTCGGTCTCGGTCCGCTTGTTTGGTCCGGACCAGAGTTCGGTGGTTTGTATTCAGACCAACCCAAAAGGTCCGGACCAAGGGAAATTTGGTTCGTTTGGTCGTTTGGTCCGGACCAAACAATGTAGGTGTGAATACGCCCTAAGTTGCATATTTAGACTTGTGCAGGTATTTGTTTTGGGCGGCACGGTGGTGTCGTGGTTAGCACTGTTTCCTCACAGCAAGAAGGTTCTGGATTTGAGCCCAGTGGCTGACGGGGGGAGCTTTTTGTGTGGAGTTTGCATGTTCTCCCCGGGTCTGCGTGGGTTTCCTCTGGGTGCTCTGGTTTCCCCCACAGTCCAAATACATGCGGTTAGGTTAACTGGTTACTCTAAATTGTCCACAGGTATGAGTGTGTGTGTGTGTGTGTGTGTGTGTGTGTGTGTGTGTGTGTGTGTGTGTGTGTGTGAATGGTTGAGAGGAGATAACTTCTATAATAATCCAGTAGAAGGCAACAGGAAACCACTACTGTAATTCTTGTCGAGAAACTTTTGATGGCTGAAGCCGTCAGAGCGGACCAGGCAGAACACTAAAGAAAAAGAAGGTATTTGTTTTAGAAATGCTAATTGAAAGGTGATTCCATCAATTTTTCCCCTCTACTTGATCAGGGAAAAAATATGCCATTAACTACAACAATTTAATATAATTTGCTTGAGGTATGTTTTACAAAGCCAGAATGTTTTGCAGTTAAACAAAAGTTGTTTTTTTTTTTTTTTTGCGCTACAAAGTAAAAAAGCTGAATGAACATCCTCCAAGAGTAGTGATACCATATTTTTTGCCAGGGGTTGTAATTGTGCCTTCCTTGCACAATGAATATTTTGCTTTGATAAGTGTTGCTGGTCATGTGCCACAGCAAAATGCATGCAAGACTAATTACACAGTCTAAGTAGTTGGCAATTTATCTTCAGTACACATGCCATTGCTTACACTGTATAGATGGCAAATTGTGATTAGCCCTTTTGTTTTCCATTATAAACGTAGAATCTTTGCTGAATGTTACTTAATGATATTTCTCCGGAAATCAATATACAACCTCATTTCCAAAAAAAAGTTGGGACACTGTATAAACTGTAAATAAAATCAGAATGTGATTTGCAAATCATGGAAGCCCTATATTTCATAGAAAATTGTACAACATATCAGATGTTCAAACTGAGGAATTTTATTGTTTTTGGAAAAATATATACTGATTTTGAATTTGATGCCAGCAACACGTTTCAAAAAAGCTGGAACAGGGACATGTCTACCACTGTGTTACATCATCTTTTTAAAAATCCTCTAGAAAAATTTGGGAACTGAGTAGACCCGTTACTGTAGTTTTGAAAGTGAGATGATGTCCCATTCTTGCCTGATGTACAATTTCAGTTGCTCAACAGTTTGGGGTCACCTTTATCATATTTTGTGCTTTGTAGTGCACCAAATGCTTTTAGTTGGTGACAGGTCTGCGGGGAGGCCAGTTTCACATCTGGACTCTTTTTACCCCAAAACCTGTATACGGTACATCCTTCGGCGTTAATGGTGTCTTCCCAGATACGCAAGCTAGCCATGTCATGTGTACTAATGCACCTCCATACCATCATAGATGCTGGATTTTGAACAGGGTGTTAATATCCTGAATTATCCCTTTTTCTTTAGCTCAGAGGATGCAGTGTCCATGATTTTCCAAAAAGAATTTTGAATCATTGGACCACAGAACAGTTTTCCACTTCACCTCAGTCCATTGTAAATGAGCTCAGGCCCAGAGAAGGCAGTGGTGTTTCTGCATATTGTTTATACATGGTTTTAACTTGTGTTTGTGGATGCAGTGATGAACCGTGTTCACAGAGTTTTTGGAAGTGTTCCTGGGCCCATGCAATGATTTCCACTCCAGAATCGTGTCTGTTTTTAATGCAGTGCTGTCTGAGGGCCTGAAGATCATGGGCATTTCAATATTGTTTTTGGGCCTTGTCCTTTGTGTATAGAGATTTCTCTGGATTTTCTGAATCTTTTAATATTATTATGTACTGTTGTTGATGTGATGCCCAAATTCTTGCCAATTTTACACTGAGGAACATTATTCCTAAATTGTTGCACTATTTGCTCACACAGTCTTTCACAGAGTAGTGAACCCCTCCACATCGTTAGTTCTGAGAGACTCTGACACTATAGGGTGCTCTTTTTTTTATATCCAGTCATATTACTCACCTGTTGCCTATTATTATTATTATTATTATTATTACACAACTTTTCCAGTTTTTTATTGCTCCTGTCCCAACTTTTTTTGAAACCTTTTGCTGGCACTAAATTCAAAATGATCATATATTAAAGTTTCAACATTTGATGTCTTTGTACTGTTTTCACTGAAATATAGGGCTTCCATGATTTTGCAAATCATCTCATTGTTGTTTACAGTTTACACAGCATCCCAACTTTTTTGGAATCTGGGTTGTAGTTTAATAAATATTAAATACAACCCCGATTCCAAAAAAGTTGGAACAAAGTACAAATTGTAAATAAAAATGGAATACAATAATTTACAAATCTCAAAAACTGATATTGTATTCACAATAGAACATAGACAACATATCAGATGTCAAAAGTGAGACATTTTTGAAATTTCATGCCAAATATTGGCTCATTTGAAATTTCATGACAGCAACACATCTCAAAAAAGTTGGGACAGGGGCAATAAGAGGCTGGAAAAGTTAAAGGTAGAAAAAAGGAACAGCTGGAGGACCAAATTGCAACTCATTAGGTCAATTGGCAATAGGTCATTAACATGACTGGGTATAAAAAGAGCATCTTGGAGTGGCAGCAGCACTCAGAAGTAAAGATGGGAAGAGAATCACCAATCCCCCTAATTCTGCGCCGACAAATAGTGGAGTAATATCAGAAAGGAGTTTGAACATATCATCTACAGTGCATAATATCATCAAAAGATTCAGAGAATCTGGAAGAATCTCTGTGCGTAAGGGTCAAGGCCGGAAAACCATACTGGGTGCCCATGATCTTTGGGCCCTTAGACGGCACTGCATCACATACAGGCATGCTTCTGTATTGGAAATCACAAAATGGGCTCAGGAATATTTCCAGAGAACATTTATCTGTGAACACAATTCACCGTGCCATCCGCCGTTGCCAGCTAAAACTGTGTAATTCAAAGAAGAAGCCGTATCTAAACATGATCCAGAAGCGCAGACGTCTTCTCTGGGCCAAGGCTCATTTAAAATGGACTGTGGCAAAGTGGAAAACTGTTCTGTGGTCAGACGAATCAAAAGTTGAAGTTCTTTATGGAAATCAGGGACGCCGTGTCATTCGGACTAGAGAGGAGAAGGACGACCCAAGTTATCAGTGCTCAGTTCAGAAGCCTGCATCTCTGATGGTATGGGGTTGCATTAGTGTGTGTGGCATGGGCAGCTTACACATCTGGAAAGACACCATCAATGCTGAAAGGTATATCCAGGTTCTAGAGCAACATGTGCTCCCATCTAGACAACGTCTCTTTCAGGGAAGACTTTGCATTTTCCAACATGACAATGCCAAACCACATACTGCATCAATTACAGCATCATGGCTGCGTAGAAGAAGGGTCTGGGTACTGAACTGGCCAGCCTGCAGTCCAGATCTTTCACCCATAGAAAACATTTGGTGCATCATAAAACGGAAGATACGACAAAAAAGACCTAAGGCAGTTGAGCAACTAGAATCCTACGTTAGACAAGAATGGGTTAACATTCCTATCTCTAAGCTTGAGCAACTTGTCTCCTCAGTCCCCAGACGTTTACAGACTGTTGTAAAGAGAAAAGGGGATGTCTCACAGTGGTAAACATGGCCTTGTCCCAACTTTTTTTGAGATGTGGTGTTGTCATGAAATTTAAAATCACCTAATTTTTCTCTTTAAATGATGCATTTTCTCAGTTTAAACATTTGATATGTCATCTATGTTCTATTCTGAATAAAATATGGAATTTTGAAACTTCCACATCATTGCATTCCGTTTTTATTTACAATTTGTACTTTGTCCCAACTTTTTTGGAATCGGGGTTGTGGTGTAGTGGTTAGCGCTGTCGCCTCACAGCGAGAAGGTCCAGGTTCGAGCCCTGTGACCGGCGAGGGCTTTTCTGTGTGGAGTTTGCATGTTCTCCCCGTGTCCGTGTGGGTTTCCTCCGGGTGCTCTGATTTCCCCCACAGTCCAAAGACATGCAGGTTAGGTTAACTGGCAACTCTAAATTGACCGTAGATGTGAATGTGAGTGTGAATGGGTGTCTGTGTCAGCCCTGTGATGACCTGGCGACTTGTCCAGGGTGTACCCCGCCTTTCGCCCATAGTCAGCTGGGATAGGCTCCAGCTTGCCTGCGACCCTGTAGAACAGGATAAAGCGACTAGAGATAATGAGATGAGACAAAATAGATATCATTGTCACATCTGCGTGCGCTCAAGCTTGACTCTTGTCCATGCACACGGAGCATGCTGCACACACCATTTGGACGAATTACATGTACCTATCCCAGATTAGAGCGCAATCAGTGTGCGCTTATAAGGATGCTGAACTCTCACGGGCTTGGCGAAGTATGTACTATGTACATATTGTCTGTCTATACCAAACCTTGATTCTCTGTTAATTACTCTGGCTCCTGACTTTATTCTCTTTTTCACTCTGTCTTTCGCCTATTCTCTGATACTGTTTGTGCCTCGTATGACCCTTGCCTGTTTACAACTTTTGCCTTTACCTGACAAGTTGGATCTGTCTGCCTGCATGGGGTGTTTTTTTGTGTTTTGTTTTTTTTAAATAAAGGCAGACTGCCTTTCAGAATTTTCAAGTTTAGGTCATAAAAAGAATTTTCCCTGACACCCAATTATTTTTGTTTAGTGGGCTGAAAGCTACTGAATTCGAATCACAGACTTCCAATTTTTTTTAGGTTTTTTTGATACAGTTAATAAATTTAGAGCCACGTGGCCCTAAATTCTCTGCTATTTTTTCTTGCTTCACCGTGATCCAATTCAAGATAATACGTCATGCATCATGCGGTAGGCTTTCCCTGTTCACGCAAGGCATTGCGGGATATAAATTTGAAACAGGAGAGAACAATGGAGGACACGAATGAAACGTGAAAGACCAGCTACAGTAACCGAAAGCGAGAAGAAAAGATGTTATGTTGCGAAGGAAAGGAAATGCAGGACCAAACTAATAAATATCGGCTGTCAGGGAGCACCTCGGTGTGATCAGCTGTCCGTTTTGCGACAGAATAATTTAACGGTCAGTGCATGGTCAAGGTGAACCTGTAGACAGCAGTAATGCAACACTGGATGCCAGCTGCCATAAAACTCAAAAGAAGAAGGAAAAGAAGAGAAAGCAGGTAAACCTGCACATGCGCACACCAGACTTCCTCTGTCTGCTTGACTCTGCAAAGCGAGTGATTTCATGCACATTATTTGCTTGGGAATCCCCTGAAATGAAATAACTTCCCAGCCACAGAATGACCTGGGGTGGGGTGTGTATTTATTTATTTATTTATTTAGGGATATTGCAGAAATAAACATATCACAATGACCAAATTTCAGAGGGAACTAAATTTCACTGATTTTATGAAATCGAAAAGCCGTATAGCTTTAAATAAACTCTTGTTGTGATTACCTCCGTTCATCCGCCTCACCTTTACTGACAGAATACTTCACCAAACACAATGGAAGTTGCAGAAGAGAGCAGGCACACTGAATGGAGGCAGAGCGCGAACAACCCCCCCCCCCCCCCCCCCCCCCTTATTTATTTATTTTATTCTATTTTATTTATTTATTTGGTGGGGACTGATACCTGTATGGCTGACACAGTGGCAGATGGGGAGGCTTTTGCTCCAGGCTTCAGGGAGGATGAGTTCTTCGCTCCTCTGCCTGGCTTCAGTGAGGACAAGCTCTTTGCTACATTGCTGGGCTTCAGCAAGGACGTTGTCACACAAACCAAACCCAAGTCCATGCCATGGTCAGAGTCTAAGCCAGAGGACACGCTTGAGTCCATGCCCATGCTGACACCTGAATCCATATGTGAATCCATACTCATGCTGATGCAGGGGTCTATGCCCATACCAACACCAGGGTCCATGCTCAAGCCCAGGTCTATGCCTGAGTCCATGCCCATGCTGATGCCTGAGTCCATACCCATGTTCGAATCCATGCCCATGCTGGCACCAGGGTCCATGCCCTTGTTCAATTCCATGTCTTTGCCTGAATCCATGTCCAGTCTGGAGCCCAAGTCTATGTCTAGCCCAGGGCTTGTATCTGGGCCTATGCCTGGGCTCATGTTCATGCCTGGAGCCATGCCTGAGCCTCGACCTGCATCCCTGACCCAGTTAGAGTCCAAGCCTGAACCAAAGTCTCCACCTGTGTCCTTGTCCCCAATCAAGGCCCAGCCAGAACCCAAACCTCCTCCCAAGCCCATGTTCCAGTGCCACGTCCTCCCTAAGCTAGAGCAGAGCTCTGTGGAGACTTCGTCTAGCGCTAGGGCCTCACCCCTGGGGCTGACTAAGGAGGTTTTTGGGGGGAGGTCTGTCTTGTCTGCATGCATTCAAGCTTGGCTCTCGTCCACACACGTTGAGTGTGCTGCGCACGCCACTAGGACTAATTACATGCACCTGTTCTGGATTAGAGCACAGTCAGCATGAGCTTATAAGGACACTGAATTCTCACAGACTTGGCAAAGTATATGTGCAGTACAATTGTCTGTACCACGCCTTGATTCTCTGTTTAGTTACTCTGGCTCCTGACTTTATTCTGTTTGTTTTTACTCTGCCTTTCACCTATTCTCTGTTTGCACCTCCTATGACCCTTGCCTGTTTACAGCTTTGCCTTTGCCGGACTAATTGGATTTGTCTGCCTACATGTTGTTGTTTTTTTTAATAAACATTCTTCTTGCGATTACCTCTATTCATCCACCTCTATCAATACTAATTCTGATAGACATCAAACTTGCTGAGGACTCCAAATTTAGTTTCTTATATAAATATAATGGATTATAATAAATCTGTGAAGGGTATTTGCCCTTTTTTAAGGGCAATTAGAAAAGAGAACTTAAGGGTATTATTTTTATTCTTAAACATGAAATGAATAATAAAAGTTTGGGTCTGAATTACCTGTTGGTCTTCTAGGCTATAAATAAATGTTGCTATAAAGGAAGACAGTTTTCATTGTCATTTTATGTTTATATTTCATTTATGAACTTGAATGTGGCAGTATCTTTTATTAGAGTCAGAATAGAATTCTTAAATGCACAAATGTTTCCAGTTTTTACTTTTAGGATTTAGTAGACTGTAAAATGCTAACTTTATTTGTGCTTATGTCCAAAGGAAAAAAAAATTCAGTTCCAAAATACCTGTAGTTCTCAGAATTTTGTGAAGGGTTTCCCAGGCTCCCACGCAGGTAAGGAGCTTGTAGGCCATTCTGTGCAAGCTTTTATGCCACTTTAAAGAATAAGGGCAAATGCCATTTTTTGCTGTGCCTGGATTTGGTATTTTTCAGGCATTAAAATCCCTGCAGTGTTATCAGTTCACGTAAATAGAAGTTGGGTAGTACTGTGCAATGTAGTAACTGAAGCAGTGCACTGGCTGATAAACAGGATACAAGTGAGTTTTGCACATACAGTACAGACGCACATGGTCCAGTTAATTGTGAAGTGACCGTTGTGGGAAATACAATTTGTCACAATATACCTAAATAGCTAGAACCATAACATATTTCGTAGAATACAAAATGTTTGATTATATCAGCAAAAATGACATTTATGGTCATCTGGTTTTGGTGGGAAAGAATATCTCAGTATTTTGTACAAGTATTGCAAAATGCATACCTTTATGTGAATCAGTACTGGTATAATAATAAAAATAATAATGCACTGTATACTCAGCTGTAATTGCAAGTGTATTGATAATTTAGAAACTAGTTTTTCATAGAAAAACATGCTCTCTCTCTCGATGTTTGAGCTCAAGCTATCACTTATTCCAAGTGTTATTCTGGATAATTATTGAGGGCCCTGTATTCTCACAATGTACCTCGAAAGTCTCTAGCTATATAGACATTCTTAAGGGGCAAATTACAAATGGTGCAAGACAAAATGCCTTCACTGTGTGCAATTGATGTATAACATCAAAAAGGTAATCCATGCAGGGAATGCAAAATCTGGACAAGCATAAGGTTATCTTTAGTACTGTCTTTTGTTTACAGGATTCACCATTCACCAATGCTGGTACAGGCTCCAATTTGAACCTGGTTGGGGATATTGAATGTGATGCCAGCATCATGGAGGGAAAATCATTAGATTATGGAGCAGTTGGTGCTTTAAGCGGTGAGTTGATTTTTATAAGTACATATTATTCTACGTACTCAGAAATAAGCAGTCTCTGGATTTTTTTTTTTTTAGTTGGATTTGCTGTGCATGACCTGTCCAAATGTATTTCAATGAAAAGTATAAATGCCCTTAGCTGATGATAATAAGGCACCTTTGAACTTAAAGGATATATGCAGAACCTTTATTTTAAAATAAATTTCTGAGTGGATAGTATCTCCATCCTTGACTCTTGTATGCTGCATAAATGGGAATTTTAAAAAATGTTTTTGAGACTTAAAATCAACCGCAAAGTTGGCATTTGAGCTGCCCCGCTGAGCCAGCCAGCCCTGAGTGCGTGACGTCGCAGCAGTAACCGGTTTTAAGGCCGAGGCCTTTTACAGCTATATACCAAAGTCATATAAATAAAAATTCATGGTGAAAGTAAGAAATACCATTACCAACTTGCTCAACTAAGACTGATTTGACTTCATTGATTGTGGGTTGACTCTCATTAAAATAGGATAGGTGTTATAACTTATGCAACATACATGTACATGCATGCATTTTCACTGATAAAACGTAAAAGGCTAATTAAATAAACAAATGAACTGAGACAATCACATTCTGAAGCAAATTAAATAATCTTATACCAGTAATTTAGGCACAATACAAGTTACATGTATTAATCTAAATGCAGGTAAACAACGAGTGTTGTTGTTTTGTATCCAAATGAGAGTCGCATCTTACCCGTCTGTGTTCTCGCTTCTTGACGGCCGACCTTGTGGCCAATTGTTTTTGAAACAATCTGACTTTCCATTATTCATTCAGTTCTCCGTTCATTTGCTTCTTCCACGTAAGGGCGAGATACTGCTGCTGAGGCAAGTATATCCAGTGGAGAAATCAGATGGCTGGTCCACTCATTCTCCGTTTTCTCCATACTGAGTACTCCACCATTACTGCTCAGCTCAGGCAATTACTAAAACCCAGGACAGGACGTCACCAGTTTTAGCAACAACCGCGGGGAGGTCGCTGCCTGAGTGATATGTCCCGTTCCATCCTGGGTTTTAGCAACAACCCTCGGCTCACACTCCGGGAGAACTGGTGTATCTGAACTTGCTTTCCTTTTCTTATAGTTTTATTTTCCTTTAATTGTTGGGACTGCACCCTCTTTCAATATGGGCTTATAGCCAACGCTCCTCAATAGATCAGAAGTCTCGTACAAGTCTTCAGTAAAATGTGCAGAACACAGGAGAGACCACTTCGTAGGCACACAATGTGCCTGTGAACTTCTCGCAAAACGCGTCCAAATCTTTGCAGTTTGAACATTTTTGGGCCATGAATGCAACGTAAATCCACCTTCTGTCATGTTGCTGTACCTGCCAGCAACACATCAACATGGCATGGCGATAAATGGGCTCAAGATGGAGGATTGGAGTTGGAGTCAGCTCTGTTTTTTTAGTATAGCGGAAATGGCAATGAGACCGATAGATTTCCTGCTATGACGTCACAGACGTCAAGGTCATTCACTCAGACCGCTACCTATATAAATCACTTTAATCATAAAAATTACTATATTAGATTTATTGTTAACGCTTAAAAATATTCCTGTGCCATTCTTGAGGTCTCAAGGCATTTATAAACAAAAAGTGAGGCCATGATTCTGCGTATATGCTTTAAGCATGTTAAGTACTAGAGAAATGTTTTGTAACACTGAGAAGGAAAAATTTAAGTCATAAAAGAATAATTTTAAATAAATGGGTATAATGGGAATAAAAGAAACAGGAGTGTGTGGGAAGCAAATCAGTGCTTGTGCTGCACTGTGTGTGTTTACCATGTTTGGTGTAGGCTTTACTTGCTCATTAATTCCTGTTAATTCTTGATTCCAGTTCAGCATCTAAACTGAAACATTTGTTCATGCATTATTGTCTCTGAGTCAGATGAGTTTTATTTCACCCCTTCTAAGCAGCAGGGGTAGTGTCCTACACCTGGATGTTCTCAATCCAATGTTCAATCATGCATGCCAAGATCTTCCACAAAGTTATGGATTGGCAGTGACATTTGAAATAAATACCTTCATGCCATGTCACTTCTGTTCTTTTTTTCTGTACTCTCCTTTGTGCGCATACCAAACCTCATGTAGATACAGTTGCAGCTACAGTTTGTCCATCCTTAAAAGATGTAATGGACTCCTGTTTTATCCTCCTGTGCTTTTTCTTTACCATGGGGAGTGTATGTGTTACATTCTTTGTCTGAGTGCTATGCATTTGTCACTTGCTAGCTTATATTAAGGACACGTCCAGTAAGTAACAATAGGATTTTAATTTTATTTTTTTTGTTTTGTTTTTTAATCGTTTGAGTTTTTATTTCTAAGATAATATTTCTCTTCTGCTACAGTGATTTAATTATTTGCTATGACCCAGTCTAGGGTTGGGGCACACAGCTTAATTAAAAAAGGGACGGGGTTATATGCAAGGTGGAGTATATGGTGTCCTAAGTGCTCCCAATCAAATTTCGCATAGATTATAAAATACTACTGTTGACCTTTAACGCACTGAATGGTCTTGCGCCACAGTACCTGTGCAAACTTCTGGTCCTTTATGACCCGCCATACCTACTTGCATCAAAAGGTGCTGGCTACCTGTTGGTATCTCGTATAGTGAAGGCTGCATCAGGGGGCAGAGCTTTTTCTTACAAAGTCCCACAGTTATGGAATAGCCTTCCAAGTCATGTTTGGGACTCAGACACAGTCTCGGTGTACAAGTCTAGGCTGAAAACATATCTTTTTAGTCAAGCCTTTTGTTAATCGTTTTTTATTAGGTAAAGGAGTAGATCTGGATGGTCCTCAGGCATAGTGTTTTGGTAAACTGGGATGTATGGATGCTGTGTCATATCCCCCCCCACTCTCACATGTTCACTCGGGTTTGCTGACGGTGGAGTGGCTGGCTGTTTTCTGTCCCAGGGCTCCCTTATGTCTTATCTTCCGGCTCTCCCTTTTAGTTATGCTGTCATAGTCTTGCCAGAGCTTGCACTCAGCACAAAATGTATACTGTTCTTAACCATTAAGTGACACTGGGCATACCTAACAACCTGTTTTCTTTTTTCTCTCTTCCCCTCTCTCTTCCCTCTGTCAGTCTCTCTCTGTTGAGTTACATGTCAATCTTGAGACACCAGTGATGCTGACCTCTTCTACTCCTCAGACCTGCTTGAGCCATCCTAATGGCTGACGTCTGGCTGGAGTCTCATCACATCACTCCTGTGGAGCATGGCCCCATATAGACAATTGAAAGTCGCACTTGGAAGATGGCTCTGGACACTTAGTTTTGCTATGATGGCTGAGGACTACAATTGACATGATACCCTTAGGATTGCAATTGTCATGAACTGTTTTGCACTCAAGTCTCCATCACTGAACAGTTGATAACGTCAAGAAAATAGACTTCATGCTAAAACTTTAATGAATTTCCTGGTTACACAGTCGTACTTTGTGACTATATAGGGCACATTTATAGAAGCAAGTTATTTATAATCATGTTGTCTGTTATCACCTTGTGACAGTAAGGGTGTGATTGAGTATTAGCTGTGAAGGGCAAGCAGTCCGGTTGAACCAGCAGGTAATGTATGAACACACAGGTATGTACACCTGTGTCGAATTGCTGGCTGTCTACTGGTGTGTGTCTGTGTATCTTTCAGATAGCCAGAAATGAGAGGGAGCTGTGTCACCCTGACATGCGTGTTTGTATGTGTACAAGTATGTGGTAATGGAAGTCACTGAAAAGTGCAAATAAAATTAAAGTGCACCTTGAATTGCAGCGCCTGTCACCAGTTCCTCATTATCCACTCTCATAAAGTTGTTACACTGGTTCTGAAACCTGGGACTTGAGGAACAAATGCCACCATGCAGTCCAAACCAGTCAGGGAGTTCCTCCAGATCCTCACTGCGGACCTCCAATGTCAGTACCAAGAGCTGCTCGCACTGTCCAACAAGCAAGAGCAGCACTGCGAGGCCCAGGCGAAGGACCAACAGGGGTAGTGTCCTGCACCTGGATGTTCTCAATCCAGTGTTCAGTCATGCATGCCAAGATCTTCCACAAAGTTATGGAAGGACCAACAGCTGATACGGAGCTGGGTCTTGTCAGCAGGTACTCCAGCGGTCACTCCTGCAGCCAGCATTCCTGTTCAGCTGGTAAAGATGGGGCCGCAGGACGACACAGAAGCCTTCATCGAGCTGTTTGAGAGCATCAAGGAGGCGAGTTTGTGGCCAAACTTGCAGTGGGCGGCTCGCCTATTGTCGCTCCTGTCAGGGGAAGCACAGCTCGCATTTCAGCAGCTCCTGGCCACCAGCATGCTGGAGTACCCAGACCTGAAGCAGCCTAAAGCAGTGAAGTCGGCCACCCGTTTGCGTTCACACAGCAGCTCTGAGACTCGTGGTGGTTGTGGGCAGGCGAGTGCGATGTGGAGGACATCATCGATTGCATGACACTGGAGCAGTTTGTCGCCCAACCGCTGAGCGAGACCATGACATGGATCTAGTGTCACCACGCAGTGTTGCTGGAGGGGGCAGTCCGGCTGGCAGAGGATCACCTGACGGCATTTCCCGAAGCAGTCGCTCCTGCAGCTTCTCTTTCACTCTTTCACTGTCTCCCTCTCTGCCCTCGCCCCTCCCCTACTCCAGCCCCAAGGAACCGGGGACCAATTCCCCCGAAACCCGCTCTCTGCGCTCGTATCTGTCCTCGTGTTTCTTCTCTCCCTTCTCCTTCTGTGTCTGTGCTGCCATTTAACTCTCTCTCTCTGTCTCTCTCTCTCTGTCTCTCCACAGGTGGACTCATCCATGCCCACCAGAACCGGGAGTGAGCCCGGGCAGGTCTGTCGGTGCGGCGGGAAGGCTGGGATTTCCCAGAATCAGCACTTCTGCAAGGAGGTGGGGCTACTGATTCACATTCCTGACGCACCACAGGCTTCCCCTAATACTTGGAATGTACCAAGTCTCTGTGAGTATTTAAGGAGGGACACATCAGGCTTTGGTCAATTTTGGTTGTAATCAGACCTCCATGCATCAAAGCCTGGTTCAATGCGGGGCACTGGGAAATGCACGATTGGTGAAGGTGAGGTGTGTGCATAGTAATATTCACAAATGTCCACTAATGCCCGTTACGATACAATTCCGGGGAGAAAAAAAACAGTGTGGCATTGGCGGTGAATCTGAGTCTCCCCCATCCATTTATCCTGGGAACAGATTGGCTGGGGTTGAAAATGTTAGTTTGTAGTGTGTGGGTCCTGCAGTAGTGCATCATGGGGGAATCCTGTCACAACTTTAGCTGGGGAGACGGTCCCAGGGCCATCCACGTCATGATGACACAGAAAGTCGGGAGGGCCCTGCCCCTCCTCTCTCTATGGAATCCCTCAGGGGATTTCCTATTGGAACAGACGCGTGATGAGTCTCTGAGGCATGCTTTTGACCAAGTGAAAGTAATTGATGGCCAAACCCTCCAGCCAAATGTGGTGCTTTCCTTTCCGTATATATATATATATATATATATATATATATATATATATATATATATATATATATATATAATTTTTTTTTTTTTTTTTTTTTTTTTTAAATTAAGGATGGGCTGTATCGAGTGACACAGGACACTCAATCTCCGGAAGAGATGACACAGTTGTTGGTCTCGAAGAGCCGTAGAGAATTTTAATTCCATGTGGCTCATCATAATCCTATGGCTGGGCACTTGGGTCAGGATAAAACACTAAACCATGTCATGGCTCATTTCTATTGGCCAGGGATTCGCACCCATGTCCGCAGGTGGTGTGCAGCTTGTTGCAAGTGCCAGCTGGTAAACCCAGCAGCCACGCCAAAAGCGCCATTGCACCCCTTACCGTTAATTGAGATCCCCTTTGAAAGAATTGGCATGGACCTCGTCAGGCCATTGGCTCAATCTGCACGTGGGTATCGCTTTGTATTAGTCATAGTGGATTATGCAACATGATACCTGGAAGCAGTGCCTCTTTACAATATCTCTGCACATAGTGTTGTGGAGGCATTCTTCCATGTTATCTCCTGAGTCGGGATTCCAAAAGAAATCCTGACTGATCAAGGCACTACGTTTGTCATGCACACTACGCAAGTTGTACAAATTACTGGATATTAAATCAATTCATACTAGTGTTTATCATCTGCAAATGGATGGGCTGGTCAAACGATTTGACCAAAGGCTTAAAAGCATGATTTGTAAGTTCATTCACAGGGATGCTAGAAACTGGGCTTGGTGGCTCGACCCTCTGTTTGCAGTGCGCAAGGTCCCACAAGCCCTCCACCAGGTTTTCCCTGTTTGAATTGCTGTATGGATGCAAACCCCATGGTGTCTTAGACATCATTAGAGAAAATTGGGAGGAGGAACCTTCTCAAAGCAAAAATGAAATTCAATATGTTCTTGATCTGAGAACAAAACTCCAGGCACAGAGTCACATAACCCTGGAAAATTTGCTACAAGCGCAAGAATGTCAATTCCACCCGTACAACAGAGGGACATGGCTAAGGGAATTTGCAACGTGAGATAAAGTGCTCATTTTACTGCCCACATCAAGCGCGAAGTTGCTCACCAAGTGGAAAGGGCCCAGTCCTAGGAACTGCCTCACCTGCTTTTTGGTCACAGGTCTTGGACAGGCCGCAGTTGCTGCAGTCTCATCAATTTGGGGACGCACCTGCCCATGACCCAAGTGGAAGCCTAGATACCATACTTCCACCCGTCCAATTGCACACTTCTTCGGGTTTGCTGTGAGCCTAGCGTGCCTCAGCGACCTCAGGACAGCCCTTAAATATTGTAAATGTCGCTGCCAATCATTGCTATAAATAATAATGTTGTCTAAATGGGCAGCAGCATATGCACTGTGGGGATGGATGATTCTGTCCATGAGATGCTGAAACATCACCGGGGCCCCAAACAACCCAAATGGAAGGGTGATGAATAGGTGTCAACCAAATTAAGTGGAAAAGGTTGTTTTATTCCACAGAATAATGGAGTCAAGTGGATCTGCCAATATCCCTTTGTTAAATCCAGTGTCAAATAAAGGCAAGCTGTGCCTAACCGATCGAGCAAATCATCAGTGTGTGGCATTGGCTGTGTGTCAAATTTAGACACCGCACTGACTTTATTTTTTTTTTCTCTATAGTCCACGTGGAACCAGACCATCTGGTTAGTCTTGGGAACCAAGACCACAGGGCTGCTCCAGTTGCTGTGCAACTCCTCAATTACCTGCCATATCAAGCAATGCCTTGAGTTCATCCCGAATCACATTTTTCTTGTGCTCGAAGAGCTTCACACCACCCCTGGGGGAGTCTATGTGGTGCCCTATGAGGTCGGTGCGACCAGGAAGGGGCAAAAACACACAGCAGAAATCCTCCTGCACCCTGATGCACTGTTGGCTGTAGGACAGTGAGAGGTGGTCTCCACAGGGGACCGGGGTGAATTGGGCCGCACCTTTTGGACTTTCCTCCGGTCCCAGTTCCGCCATCTCGCGACCTACCTTCACCGGAGCCACAGGAACCACCTCTCTCCATGGTTTTAGGAGATTGAGGTAGTAAATTTGACATACATCACCCCATCTGTGCGCCTGACCACATAGTTGACTTCCCCAACTCGCCGTGTGACCTCAAAGGGCCCTTGCCACTTGGCGAGCAATTTTGAGCTTGAAATGGGCAGTAAAATGAGGACTTTATCTCCCAGTGCAAATTTCCTCAGCTGTGTCCCTCTGTTGTGCAGGCAGGATTGATGTTCTTGCACGTGTAGAAAATTCTCCTGGGTTATGTGACCGTGTGTGGAGTTTTGCTCTCAGGTCAAATTCCCTTAGCCATGTCCCTCTGTTGTAAACATAGTAAATTTAATTTTTGCTTTGAGGCAGTCTGTGCTGCCTTTTAAGGTATTTTTTTCTTTAAATAATTTTTATTCATATTTCTGGTTGAGAATATGGTTATTTACAGTTTTGTAGGATCATTTGTGAAATCAGTGGTGTTTTTGTCACACCATGACATAATTTCCTGTTTGGTCATTTCCTGTAATGTCACATCCTGTTTTTGGTCTTTTTGGCTCAGCAGAGAAACGAGGCAAACATCTTGTGCATGTTCTGAGTGGAATCCATTTCAATCCACTGTGAAGCTTTGTTGATGCAGTGCCATAAGTTAATGTGTTTAAAAGCAGACATGTTTAAGTTCATATATTGGCAATTGTTTGTCAAAAAAAGCAAGGTTGATAGGTTAAGTTGAAAAAAGGTTTATTTACAAGTGTGTATAAGTTAACTTTAATGCCAGTAGCCATGGTAGCCGCTAGTTAATGAGTCTTAACAGCAACATATATCCATGTGCAGAGCTGTACATATAATATGGCGTTAATGACTGTTCGGTTTTGATGCATCTCTACCGCAGGAGGATGAATTGACAGAGTATGATCTAGGAATGTAGACCTCTGCCACCTAAGAGATTCTGCCTCACCGATATATCCGGGAGCAAACGGTCACTGACACACACACAGCTGCTCAGAGATGTTTGTCAGTTTATTGTAGGACAAACATGAGTATTTATTCACATTCAAGAATGTGTTGTCGCTATGTGATTGGATGATGATGATGATTTAAGAGGCTGAGTTGTCTGTGTGTGACAGAGTAATGTAAATGGGTGATGAAGCATTACATCACTGGTTTAGACTACACTATTTTATGAAAGAAGAGAGACATTATGTACTGTACCATTACATCACCCATTAGGATCATAATCTTATGAAAGAAGGAAGACATTGCTGGGCAACATAGCCTTCATTAAGCACAGAGCAGAATGTGTGAGTGAAGATAAATCTCGAGGATTTAACAAACCAAAACAAGTAGCAGTCGGATCAGCCTGCCTGTTCGTTTCCAGTATGCCAAACATATTTCTATCAATGCCCTCTCAGATCCTGAAAGGATCTGATGCATGCTTGCTCACACTGGACTTTCCTCATCTTTACATTTGAGGTCTTGCAATGGTATGGCTATAGTACTTTTAACAACAGACACCATTGCAAAGCAGCTCCACAGAGAAACAGACCCCAAACACATGAGCCAATTCCATCCCCAATAAACTCGTTTATCCCTGAAGAGCAAGCCTGTGGCAATGCTGGCAAGGAAAAACTCCCTCAGATGACATTAGGAAGAAACTTGAACGGAACCAGACTCCAAAGGGAACCCATCTTCATTTGGGTGATAACAAATAGTATGATTCTTAATAACTTAACTGTGTCCTGTATAGTCACAAAGTACAATTTTGCAACCAGGAAATTTATTATAATTTTAACTTGACTATTTTGTTGAAGTATACTTGGTGATAAGTGGGATTCACAAGTCATGCCAACATATGGGCCATAAGTAAGTGTTATGAGAAAACTAATACAAATATTACTTTGTGAAAAAGGTGAGATGAGAAGAGGTCCCATAAGGACTTCTTGATTGCTGAATTGCTCCTGTCAAAGATGAGATGAGATCCCCTTAGAACTTTTTTTGATTGCTGTATTGCTCCTGTCTTTTCGGGTGAGACGAGAAGAGGTAGGGATGATGACTGGCATGTGCCCACTGTGGTTGGAAGTTAGTGAGGATGACTGTTTTTGTCAGCTGTTCTCGTTCAGGCTGTGCACTAATACTCAATCACCTGGAAGAAATGTGCCAGTAGGCTTTTCTGCGGGCAGTGGGAGAAACACATTAACATCACCAAGTATACTATTCAAGTTCTCAGTCAAAGCTTAAGTAATTGCCGACGATCACGTCCAGATCACCTGTAAATGAAATGGGTGTCCTTGACCATCAATTACTCTCACTTGGTCAAAAGCATGCCTCAGAGTCTCATCTCGTGTCTGCTCCAGCGGGAAATGCACAGGATTCCCCAAAGTGACAGGAGCGTCAGGGCCCTCCCCCCTCTCTGTATCATGATGTGGAGCTGATAGCCCTGGGACCGCATCCCCAGCCAATGTTGCTGCAGGATTCCCTCATGACATGCTACTGCATGACCCATCCACTACGAACTGTTTGTCTTTATTAATGTTTTTAAACCCTGGCTGACTGGTTCCCAGGATAAGTGGCTGGGCAAGTCCTGGACTAACCATTGCCTCCACGCTATATTTTTGACCCTGGAAATGAATAGTGATGGGCATTAAGGGGATATTTGTGGACATCGCCATGTACACACCTCACCTTCACCAATCGTGCATTTCCCAGTGCCCTGCATTAAATCGGGCTTTGATGCATGTTGGTCTGATCACAACCAGAATCCACTAATGCCTGAAGTGTACCCCCTTGAATACTCAGATGCAGTACATTCCTGCTCGATCAGGGGAAGCCTGCAGCGCATCAAGAATGAGAATCAGAATCTCTGCCTCTTTGCAGAAATGCTGATTCAGGGAAGTTACAGTCTTCCTGTTGCACCTACCGTCCTGCCTGGACCCCCTCCTGTTTTGGAGGGTGTGGATGGGTCCCCTAGTGGAGAGGGGGTTCGTGGCAGCACAGACACAGAAGGGGCGGGGGAGATGCAAGGAAAGACACAACTGCAGGGAGTGGGTTCAGGAGAAGTGACCCCCGTTTCCACGGGGCTAGGATAGGGGAGGGGTGAGGAGAGAGAAAAAAGGGGGGGGAGACCGAGAAGCTGTGGGAGTACCTGCTTCTGGAAACGCCATCAGGTGGTCCTCTGCCAGCCAGACCGCCTCCTCCAGCAATGCCGCATGATGATACTGGATCCACGTCAATGTTTTGCTTGGCAGTTGTGCGACATACTGCTCTAGTGTCACTCAATTGATGATGGCCTTGACGTCACACTTGCCTGACAGTAACCACCATTGGCAAGCATCTCGGAGCTGTTGCGTGAAAGCAAACGGGCAGCTGACTTCACCGTATACCCATGCGCAGAAGTGCTGTCTATGCTTTTCTGGGCCACGGCCAGCCCGCTGCATTATAGCCGACTTCAGGTCCAGGTAGTCCAACATGCCTGGTGACTGGGAGCTGCTAAGCCGTGAGCACTGAGCTCGAACAGCTCAGTGAAGGCTTCAGGGTCATCCTGAGCGATCATGGGGAGTGCCCACTGACTGGATCATGCTCCAAATCACCTGCCGGTCCTTTGCCTTGGCCCCAAGCAGAGTTTGGAAGCACTGCCCCTACTCAACGGACATCACAAGTTCTTGGTGCTGGCTCTGGAGGTCATTGGCAAGTGTCTGGAGGAGTTCTCTGACTGGTTCACACTCCGAAGAAGTGTTTTTTGTTCCTCAATCCTGGGTTTAGGCACCCGTGTAATGCCTCTTTATGCTGGGGCAATGAAGATTACACTCTTCTCACTTTTCAGTGACTTCCTATATACCCCTACATGCACTACACACATTGGGGAACACAGCTCTTTCTCTTGTTACTGGCCATCTGAAACATACACAGAGAATTGCATATTATTAGACAGCCAGGAATTGGACACAGGTGTAGCTAGTCACATTACCTGCTGGTTCAACCAGACTCCTCGCCATTCACACCTGATGCTCAACCACACCCTTGGTGCCACAGATGCCCACAAACTTGACAGAGTTGCACCAACTCTGTGAGGAGGAATAGCCTAAAATTTTGACCAAAGTATTGTGAGAAGCTTGTGAAAGGCTACTGTTGGGGAATTCCTTGAACGGTCTTTCTTAAGATAGGTTCAGTTGGGAGGTGTTATCTGCCAAAAGATATGAAGAGAAATCTCAGATCAATCCCTTTTATTTTTATGCGGGTTTACTGAACTTAATCATATAAAACTCAAACCACTTTTCCCAAAATACAAATACAAAGTGCTCTCAGCTTATAAAAGAAAAGGAAACAAAAGGAACACAAAAAGAGCAGATGCATCTGGGAAGATCTTAAGAAAAGATAGATTGCTCCTTTTGCCTGACTCTTATAGACCAAATGTCTTGTCCTGTCTAGTTATAAATCAATCCACTTCTCAGATTCAGCTCCCTACCGTTTTTAGGAAAAGTCCCAGTCCTCAGCTCGTGATCTCATTTACTATCCCTGTGGATGAATGTTTATTACATATGAAAGTGTGTATTCATCTTTGTGTAGTAGTGTATCTAAAAAAAAAAATTAGAATATGATGAAAAAGTTCATTTTTTCATAATTGAATTCAAAAATATACATTTTCATATATTCTATGTTCATTACATGTGAAGTGAAATATTTCTAGCCTTTTTTTATTTTATTTTGATGATTATGACTTGCAGCTCATGAAAATGAGATCGAGTATCAAAAAAAGGATTTACAATACAGAAATGTCCAACTTCTGAAAAGTATGTTAATTTTACTCAATACTTTGGGGCTCCTTTACCATGAATTACTGCATCAGTGCTGCATGGCATGGAGGCGATCAGTCTGTGGTGTTATTGAAGCCCAGGTTGTTTTGATGGCTCATCTGTATTTTTGGGTCGGGTGTTTCTCAGCTTCCTCTTGACAATACCCCATAGATTCTCTATTTGGGTTCAGATCAAACGAGTTGGTAAATCCTGTTGGAAAAGGAAATTAGCTTCTCCATAAATCTTGTCAGCAGATGGAATCATGAAGTGCTCTAAAATCTCCTGGTAGATGGCTGTGTTGACTTTGGACTCGATAAAACACAGTGGACCAACACCAGCTGATGACATGGCATCCCAAATCATCACAGATTGCGGAAACTTCATACAGAACTTCAAACACTTTGGGTTATGCACCTCTTCACTGTTCCTCCAGACTCTAGCACCTTAATTTCCAAATGAAATGCAAAATTTCCTTTCATCTGAAAAGAGGACTTTGGACCAATGAGCAACAGCACAGGACTTTCTCTCCTTAGCCTCGGTAAGACGCTTCTGATGATGTCTCTGGTTCAGGAGTGGCTTGATATTGGGAATGCAGCAGTTATAACCCCTTTCCTGAAGACATCTGTGCATGGTGGCTCTTGAAGCACTGACACCAGCCTCAGTCCAGTCCTTGTGAAACTCTCCCACATTCCTGAATCAGCATTTCTTGACAATCCTCTCAAGGCTGTGGTCATCCCTGTTGCTTGTGCACCTTTTCCAGCCAGCCTTTTCAGCAATGACCTTCTGTGGCTTACTCTCCTTGTGGAGGGTGTCTAGGATCGCCTTCTGGACAACTGTCAAGTCAGTAGTTTTCCCCCATGATTGTGGTTGTGTATTGAACTAGACCAAGAGATGCACTGTATTCATAACTGTTTGAATAGTAATTTACTCAAACTCGAAATGAAATATTCTAATATTTTGAGGGGGATTTGTTTGTTTATTTAGTGCTGTAGGCCAAAATTATCAGAATTAAAATAGAAAAATGCTTGAAATATTTTAGCTTGTGTAATGAGTCTAGAATGTTAAATTATCACTTTCTTAAATAACTGATGGAAAATATTGAACTTTTTGATAATATTCTAATTTTTTTTAAATGCACTAGTACATGCACATTCTATTCTGTTACATAGACTTTGATACACCTGTTGTAACTTGGAAAAGAGTTGATGTGTGGATATTAATGTCTGTCTGGGAGTTCAGGATGGTCTTAGAAGCAAATGTGTTCCAGTCTGTTTGCTGGAACTGGTGAAGAGTCTGCTCCCTCAAGCCATGCTTTTACAGTCTTCACTGAGGGCTTGAAACATTTGATGATGGTGTATTTGGAGAGTAGAAGCAGAGATAGGTGATCAGATTGCCCAAGGTGTGAAAGGGCAATGGCTCTGAAGACTTCAGTAACAGTGGTGTAAACACAATTCAGGATGTCTCCTCTCATATGACAGGAGACATTCTGATGGTGTTTGGGGAGATAGTCCTCAAACTGACATGATTGAAATTGCCAGCAACAATAAAGACTCCATCTGGATGCACTGTTTTTAGAAAGTTACAATAGTGGCATTGACTTCTTTCATGGAAAACTAGCATGAGTATTTGGAGGGACATAGACAGCATTCAAACTCTGCAGAACTGTGGGTGTCCGTAACAACAGTGTCCGTACCCCAAGCCTTGTTTACGTAGATGCAAAATGCTGTAAATTGTTGAGTAGAAAATCAGTAGTTTTTTTCAAAACCTGCTAAGACTCTGAGACACTTGTGTACATGCTGCCAACTTGGTCACTGAAAAAGGAGCTGATTTAAAATAGAATAAAATTGTACTGTCTTTCTCTAACATTTCTGGAAAAGCTTGTAATATCCCAGACCTTCTCCAACCCTGATTCCAAAAAAGTTGGGACAAAGTACAAATTGTAAATAAAAACGGAATGCAATAATTTACAAATCTCAAAAACTGATATTGTATTCACAATAGAACATAGACAACATATCAAATGTTGAAAGTGAGACATTTTGAAATTTCATGCCAAATATTGGCTCATTTGAAATTTCATGACAGCAACACATCTCAAAAAAGTTGGGACAGGGGCAATAAGAGGCTGGAAAAGTTAAAGGTAGAAAAAAGGAACAGCTGGAGGACCAAATGGCAACTCATTAGGTCAATTGGCAATAGGTCATTAACATGACTGGGTATAAAAAGAGCATCTTGGAGTGGCAGCGGCTCTCAGAAGTAAAGATGGGAAGAGAATCACCAATCCCCCTAATTCTGTGCTGACAAATAGTGGAGCAATATCAGAAAGGAGTTCAACAGTGTAAAATTGCAAAGAGTTTGAACATATCATCTACAGTGCATAATATCATCAAAAGATTCAGAGAATCTGGAAGAATCTCTGTGCGTAAGGGTCAAGGCCGGAAAACCATACTGGGTGCCCGTGATCTTCGGGCCCTTAGACGGCACTGCATCACATACAGGCATGCTTCTGTATTGGAAATCACAAAATGGGCTCAGGAATATTTCCAGAGAACATTATCTGTGAACACAATTCACCGTGCCATCCGCCGTTGCCAGCTAAAACTCTATAGTTCAAAGAAGCCGCCGTATCTAAACATGATCCAGAAGCGCAGACGTCTTCTCTGGGCCAAGGCTCATTTAAAATGGACTGTGGCAAAGTGGAAAACTGTTCTGTGGTCAGACGAATCAAAATTTGAAGTTCTTTATGGAAATCAGGGACGCCGTGTCATTCGGACTAAAGAGGAGAAGGACGACCCAAGTTGTTATCAGCGCTCAGTTCAGAAGCCTGCATCTCTGATGGTATGGAGTTGCATTAGTGCATGTGGCATGGGCAGCTTACACATCTGGAAAGACACCATCAATGCTGAAAGGTATATCCAGGTTCTAGAGCAACATATGCTCCCATCCAGACGACGTCTCTTTCAAGGAAGACCTTGCATTTTCCAACATGACAATGCCAAACCACATACTGCATCAATTACAGCATCATGGCTGCGTAGAAGATGGGTCTGGGTACTGAACTGGCCAGCCTGCAGTCCAGATCTTTTACCCATAGAAAACATTTGGTGCATCATAAAACGGAAGATACGACAAAAAAAGACCTAAGACAGTTGAGCAACTAGAATCCTACATTAGACAAGAATGGGTTAACATTCCTATCCCAAAACTTGAGCAACTTGTCTCCTCAGTCCCCAGACGTTTACAGACTATTGTAAAGAGAAAAGGGGATGTCTCACAGTGGTAAACATGGCCTTGTCCCAACTTTTTTGAGGTGGTGTTGTCATGAAATTTAAAATCACCTAATTTTTCTCTTTAAATGATACATTTTCTCAGTTTAAACATTTGATATGTCATCTATGTTCTATTCTGAATAAAATATGGAATTTTGAAACTTCCACATCATTGCATTCCATTTTTATTTACAATTTGTACTTTGTCCCAACTTTTTTGGAATCGGGGTTGTAATTGATGACAATAAAAATGTAGGGATATGCTGTAAAATATGATCACAAGCATATGTTTAAAGCATTGAACCAGTAATGTTGGTGCAGTTCTGCTGGGTGATAGGATGCTATTTCAAATGTGTGAATGTTAGCGATGGCATGCTACCACTTTTTCTTTTCTGATGCCTATACCAGTAGTAAAACCTTGTTTATCATCTGACATCAGTACCAATATGGAATTGTTTTCTTTAAAAACTACTAAGCTTTAAATGATGGATTTTTTTTAAGCTATAGCGCTTTAGTGAAAAAAATACAGGAAAATAGCATAGATAAAAACATGACTTCTACAAAACCTTTTAAATCTTTTAAAATTAAGCTCAGCTCTTTCAAACAAAAACAACTTCCAATCGAAGTATAAAAAATATATATCTTGCATATTGGGTTGGTGCCATGTGTCGTGAAAATGCCCTCTCTACTGTAAGCAATTTCTAATCAAAGCACTCAATGGAGTAACCAAATACAACTACCTGGAAACTATGACCTAGAATACAAAACCTAAAATAATTCCTCTCAGTTTAATCAGACGTATGCAAACATCACCAGGTACTTGAACTCTCCAATTTTATTAATATTTTGCAGGAATCAAGAATCCAGTAATGGTTGCAAGAACACTCCTGAATGAAGCACAGAAAGGGAAGCTTTCAGCTGGAAGAGTTCCTCCTTGGTGAGCTCATGTTTTTATGAGCCAGATGGCCCTGATTTACTATGATCTAAAATAAAGGCGATAATTGATTTTATTTTGTATATACAGTACGTTCTATGATTTATTGCTATTCCTTGTAAAGATTAGTAAAAAAGGTGAGGGGGAAAAAAAACACCTTTTCTTCATCTCGCACTGAGATGAACAAATCCCTCAAGAAATAATTATTTTTCAACAAAAATGTGTGTGCCGCTATTACTGGCACCTGCTGCATTTAATACTTTGTCCTACTGGAAAATCCAAAGATAACCCAGTTTTAGTTTCCTGGCAGAAGCAGCCAGATTCTGATTTAAAATGTCCTGGTATTTCATGGAGTTCATGATGCTATGTACTCTAATGAGGTTTCCAGGGCCTTTGGAGGAAACCCACCCGAAAACAACAGAATGTCCACCATATTTTACCGTTGGGATAGGGTTCTTTTTATGCCAAACCCACCTTGAGTGTTTTATTACTAAAATGCTCCATTTTTGTTGCATCAGACCATAGAACACAGTTCCAATCAAAGTTGTAGCTTTTTGCAAATTTCAGATATTTACATTTCTGGTTAACTGACAGAAAAAGTTTCTGCTGTACAAAGATGTCCCCAAGTGCCGGCGACTGGTGGTTTTCTCTGCCTACACAGATGGTCTGCACCGGCTACTCATCTCATCTCATTATCTCTAGCCGCTTTATCCTTCTACAGGGTCGCAGGCAAGCTGGAGCCTATCCCAGCTGACTACGGGCGAAAGGCGGGGTACACCCTGGACAAGTCGCCAGGTCATCACAGGGCTGACACATAGACAACCATTCACACTCTCATTCACACCTACGGTCAATTTAGAGTCACCAGTTAACCTAACCTGCATGTCTTTGGACTGTGGGGGAAACCGGAGCACCCGGAGGAAACCCACGCGGACACGGGGAGAACATGCAAACTCCGCACAGAAGGGCCCTCGCCGGCCCCGGGGCTCGAACCCAGGACCTTCTTGCTGTGAGGCGACAGCGCTAACCACTACACCACCGTGCCGCCGCACCGGCTACTCGATCCCAAAAAAAAAAATTAAAACTTGCCTTTCAATGTTCAAGCGATTTTATATTGTCTCCACTGCCCATAATTTGCTGCAAATCCAATTATTCCACCATGAAATTATCTTGGATTCAGGTCCAGCATGACTGGCAGTGACGCCATATTTGTTGACC
Organism: Neoarius graeffei; assembly: GCF_027579695.1. NCBI lineage: Eukaryota > Metazoa > Chordata > Actinopteri > Siluriformes > Ariidae > Neoarius > Neoarius graeffei. The sequence continues at coordinate 40,748,478 of NC_083571.1, forward strand.
GATTCTCATGCTCTGATTGGCTGAGCTGGGCCACATGACCACGCTGTAGCAGACTGTTTAGCAGACAATGGTAAAAACGCAGTTGGTGGTTGTTGCAGACGATTTCACTCAGTTTTCACAAAATGCCACCGAAGAAGAAACTAAAATCTTCCGTGGGCCAAATAAATATCAAGTCTATTTTTTCTGCAGGTTTGTACATACAAGTCATAATTAATATTTTCATATTTTGTCTTTGTTCCACTTGCCAACCCACCCCACATAGGCCATACTGCCCATAGTTATGCAAGTTATGACAACAGTAATAACAATCATGTTCTTATAATGCATTCACAAATATTTATGCTGAAATTAAAACTGTACAATACACAATACCACACCAGAAGCACATCAAATATGTTACACATGCACCAAATAAGCTCACTGTGTAGTTGTGTTACATGGTCAGGCACCATACGACAGAACGTAACTGAGAAAGCCAAGCACATGTATGGAAATTTCATACATATTTTGCAAGTATTTTACAGGGAAATGCTTAGTAATTTATTAGCTGAGAATGCACCAGAAGGCATGTAGATTCCAAAATTTTCTGGGGGGGGATGCCCTCAGGACCCCCCCAGCATTCATGCGCCTTCGGCACCGCAAATTCCAGAGCCTCCATTCCTTATTTTTTTTTTTTTTAAGCTTGCTATTTCAGATTCTCTGGAGAACCCTGGGCATATCTTCCAAATAATCTGTTGGCATGGCGGTGGTGTCTGATGGTAATTTTGGAGACTTGAAAATCCCAAGATTTTAGTATTTCATGTAAAGAAAAATCCTTGGGTGGGGTTTTGTTCGGGTTTTTTTTTTTTAAAATCTCCCACTGGCCAAAACGCCTGAAGGAGGATTATGTCGTGGCGACATCTGTCTGTTCTGGGAAGGGTACTCAACTTCTGAAATCAACTCCTCTTACAATTTTTGGAGGAATTTCATGAAACTTGACAAGATTCTTTGTTACCGTATGTCAGTAATACGCATATTGCAATTTCGTTCAATTCAGTCGCATTTTACCAGAGTTATGGCCTTAGAGCATAGATATAGTTGCCAGCGGGGGACATTATGCTCTGAGAGCACTCTTTTTTTTTTTTTTTTTTTTGTTGGGTCTCTTACCATCCTCCCCACTGGGTCCAGTTCCAGGCAAGTTTGTAACAGTCCCAGTTGGTGTCCACTTTTTTAAATATTGTCCTAACAGTAGAAATGGGCATTTTCAGGTGAGTAGCTTTTTTTTTTTTAATCAATCATTCCCTGACTTATGAAGGTCAACATACTTCTCCCTCATTTGGTTTGTGTGTTCTCTTATCTTATGTTGATGGATGACTAAGGGAATTTGGCCTCTGTGTCACCTCATATTTGTACTCCAATTAATCAGGAAGTCATGGATTACAGCTAGAATCTTCCTACATACTCACTCCAACACAAAAATGTACAATTTAAGCGGGAAACATGCTTCAGTTTGTACACCATCTGTGTACACAATCATTTCCAAGGTGGCAATAAAAGTGGCACACGTGTTTTTGTTGAAAATAATTATTTCTTGAGGGATTTGTTTTTCTCAATAATTTTTTTTCAATTAAAGGCTGGATTTTACCCTTTTTTCAGTGTGAGATGAAACTATTTCACCAAAAGGTGGATTTTTTTCTAACCCCATTTCACTTGGGATGCCAATAATCATGAAGGGCACTATAGCATAGTTTTGCATCCCCTTCAACAGGAGTTTGTGTGGTAGATGGTTGTCACATGTACCTCATTCTGCAGGCTTAGTGCTGTTTTGATTCCGGCAGATTTATCTCAAGTCTCACTGATTTTAAAATCAATAAGTTCATACTTTATTTTAGTTTTTTAGCTGGAATTGGAGCACAGCAATGGGCTATCAGTCATGGCATACCTCCATGTCCTTCGGAGAAGATGGCCACCAGTAAGTATTTTGTAAAATTACAAGAACTTGCATCAGAATTGACAACTGTAACCTAAATAATTTTCATTTATAGGCAAAGACCAATAAGAAGTCACAAAGTATGTGAGCAATCGCATGCTCTGATTGGCGACTCTACTACTAGGCTATCAGCTCATATACTGTGAGTAGAGAAAAACAAATTGGCAAAGTGTTTTCCTGAACCAGCCGAGGACTAAATAAGTCTACTCAAAAAAATAATAATAATAATCGTCTTATAATCGGGTACAAAAAAAAAAAGAAATATCTCAGGCAAGCTATTATTCAACTTAAGTGGCTTCTACATTTTGGATATTCACTATGGTCTTCATTAGCTTAGATGAATAATCATGCAATAATAAATGATTGACTTGAAGTACTTGCTTGAACTTTATAGTAAAGTGCTAGTCTTATGAAAATGACATCACGCCTGGAAGTTATACCTTATAAAACTAGACGTGTTAAATAATTTACTATCTAAACTGTATTTTAATACAAGACTGGGAACATGTTCTATTTAGCTGGTAAAGTTTGGCTCTGAGTCCACCATTACATGAATGCATTCCTGGGAAGTTATTGTTAATTCAAAGGAAGTGACGTCATATGCACAGTGCTTGAAAGTTTGCGGCATTTCTAGCTTTGACTCCTTTACAAAGTGTAGCTTTTTTTTTTTTTTTAAATATTTTTTTGGGCTTTTTTCACCTTTATTGGATAGGACAGTGTAGAGACAGGAAATGAGCGGGAGAGAGAGACGGGGAGGGATCGGGAAATGACCTCGGGTCAGAATCGAACCCGAGTCCCCGGATTTATGGTATGGTGCCTTATCCACCTGAGCCAGGACGCCCCCAGTGTAGCACTTTTTAAAGATTTTTTTTTTTTTTATTCCAAAACAAAATTAAAACCAAAGCATGCCTCCTAAAAGGTGGGTCATTCAAGGCTGTTCAAGTGTACTGTAGCTGATTTTATTAAAAAAAAAAAAGGCCGAATTGTGATCCATTATAGCCCAAAGTTGGCAGGACACTTACGGAACGAATGGGTCCGAGTTATACGGACAGGACAGTTTGGTGTCTGTTTCATGCATTTTGAAAAAGATACATGAGGCAAATTCACGTAGAAGGATTTGAGCGACGTCTGGTATGTGGAGCAGTTCCTACGATCTGGAAACAAAAGTCAGACGTGCCATCCCAAAGAGCTCACCGCACAGTAAGTGTCAAGCTTGTCTTAGGCACTGTCACTTTCAGCGCTGGAGCCAGCAGAAGCAGGTGACGCATTGCATTGTGTGCAGCCAGCGTGCAGTATCCAGGAATTTGTTTGGGTTAACCTCCAAAACTAAGTTGCTCATAAAACTGCAACCTTTTCTGGTTCTAACAGTACCAATTAGGACCATGTAGACCCTTTCTATTTTGTGCTACGTTCTGTAGAGGTGGGTGTGGGGGTCAATGCACAATTACCATTATTGATTTTTACTAAAATCAACATATCTCTGCAACCGTAGAAGATTTTTACAACTCCACTCTCTCATTCAAGTATTTTTGCCACTCTCACTCCAGACTTTACAAGACAGCCATTGTTATCAAGTACACCTCTTTCCTATAATTTACAGTGTGATAACTGCCGACCTCTGAAATCAGATAAGGAAGCTCTGCAGTCCAAAATTAAAAGGCTGGAACATGAAGTAAGACAAAAGGAAACACAAATACGAGTCAGTTAGAGCAACTGGGTGAATACATTTAAAACTGTGGTTGATTCTCCAATAACTGTTTCAGCAGGTACATATACAGGTTTTATTTCTTTATTTGTGCTGTTTTTATTTCCTTTATTTAATCTGACTTAAAATCCATTGCATTCCTAACAAAGTAATGGATCTGGTGTGCCTAAAGGCCCGGTCTCACACGATAACTATAAATAAATTGATCCCCTGCAGTTTAGTTGGTTGGTGGTCACACCAGGCTGATAACGATACCTATAGCCCAGGCCTGGGTTTATTGGCATCAGTGAGATTGCTTCTGGACTGATTTTTTTTTTTTCCCCCCAAACCTGATCGGATAAAACATCTGACCAATCAGGTAGTTGTTTACATGTGACGTTGTCTGAGCATGTGCCGTTTTTCCCAAACACCTTTGTACATCCTTGTTGCATCAATGGAGGAGAAGCTGATTATAGAAGTGTCAAAGTATCCCATGCTTTATGACAAGAAGCACAAGCTGTACAAAGATACAGCCAAAAAGGAAGATGTATGGAATATCATCTGTGGTAGAGTGGGTATGACTGGTGAGTGTGTGTGTGTGTGTGTGTGTCTGTGCGAGATTAAAACCGAGATTTTAGAGCATGCAGACACACACACACTTTGCCACAAATACTATTTGTGGATCATGTAAAGAAGATTTTGTAGCGCGAGGTCTTATGTCTGATGCATTTTTCTATGTGCCCACTGCCAAATATTATATTTTTTTTAAATGACCTAAATTAGATGAAACATAAAACTTGTCACCTTACACCGGAGTCAGAGCACTGAGCGCCCACTTACTTATTCACAAAAGAATATTCGCATGGTAACGGCATGATGAATCCCTTTCATGCTTTCAGTTTTCATTGGTTTCTCTTTTGTGGTGGGAACGCCCACCGTAAACAGGATAAAATGTGTCAGTCATAGTTTGTGTTCAAGGTTCATTTATTAGCACTCTCAAAGCAAAACACAGGCATGTGTCTTATGTCTGTACAGTGTATAGCTGTGTCTGTCATGCCACTGACTGTCCGAGTGGGTCTGTTACGTGTGGGAGTGCTAGGAGTCTGAGATTAACAGTCATCTATGTGCTGCAGAATTTCATGCACCCAGATTCTCCTTTTCTTCTTTTGGCTTTGCCTTCTGTGCAAAATGAGCATCAAAAGCAGCTCTTCCTCGCTGTCACTGTCTGCCATTGTGTGCTGCTGAGTGCACTGGGTGTGCGCGCACCCAGCATACAACTGCTACATTTTCCCGCGAAAACCAACAACCAATAGTCTGGATTATAGTTGTGATGTGATTGCTCCAGACTGGAACTAAATTCAGGTATAGGTATAGTCAAAGTTACAGTTATAGGTGTAGTTATAGTTATCAGTGTTGTCGGACCAGGGCATAAAACAGCACTCAATATTCCTGACAATAAGCACCTAAAATAAAATTATAAAATATTATTATGACACTTGTGTACCATCCCCTTGTAGCATTTGTCGTCTTTGTCAAAATAATTAGTCTCAAGAACGCACGTCATTGCAGAGAATATTATAAAGTCAGTGTAAGGTAAGATGAGACAAGATGGCCTTTTATTATCCCACAAGGGGAACAAAAGAAGGCAGAGGCGCATATGACATCACACATGCAGTGCTGCTGACCTATAAATTGCTGCGATCTCAAAGCGGACAAGCTTTTAGTGATTTTTTTGGAACGGAATTCAGATGCAAAAAAAAAATTATTTTTCGTACCAATTTTTTATTTACTGGTGAACTTTACAACCTATTTGAGCGTATCTCACACAGAAAACCTAGGATTTTATGATGTCATTTTCATAAGACTAGCACTTTAAAGGTGACCTACTTCTGCGTTTTTGTGTGCTTGACAAGAGTCTGTACATAGTTTTGTAATATAATGATAGGAAGACCTATATAAACAAGTATACAATGTGAAGAGTGATGATGGGGAGCCTATGAGGTGATCACAAGAGGAGAATCAAATGAGCATGTTCTAATGGTATGCTGTTCAGCCCTAAAGTGCATATTACGGGTAAATTCAGGAGCAAGATCAATGTAATTCTCCTATTTTATATTAAACTTTGGTCAAATATCTGTCACATTTTGCATTTTGTGCAATTTTTTTACCTTGCGCAATACCAGAAAAATTCGGTTGAAATCAAGCCATTTGAGGCGAATTGGTCCGCCTCTGAAAAAACTTGCCATTTGGATTTCCCGGGAAACATTGATTTTCGTGATGTCACGTGCGGGATGCCTCCCTCTGAATCCTACGTCAGCGTTGGTTTGTTTATGAGAAAACGACCTGGTGGTTTTCTGCAAATTTCTTCAACATTATCATGTAATTATTAAAATGGTTAACAGATCGTAGGAGGGTGTAGCAACACCAATCTTGATGGGATTAGTACTCATTGTTTCCCACATTGTGCTCAGGTGACAATTCCATTTTTCAATGCAAAATCACTAGCTGCTAAACTTGGTCTACACAGGCTGTGCACTGAAACCGTGCAAGCTCAGTGCACAGGCTGTGCACTGAAACCTGCTGGCGTTTCCACAGGTGACGTCACGAATCTGGCTCCAGACTCCCTTGGGATTTTTCCAGACGCATTTTATTTTATTTTTTTCTGCTGTAGACAGATGACCTTGTGCAAAATTACCCTTCTGAATAAGTGTGTAAAGGGAAATTCTTTCATATAAAAAATCAATCGAATTTGGTCCAGGATATGCACTTTAAACTGCATGCCTTGTGAATGTTTTGTTCAACAGTGATGGCATATCAGGGAAGCCATTTAAGGAGCGAGCTCCAGAAGTCCATTTTGCTATCATGGGTTATATAAAGCATTCATATTCAGTGAGGTTGAGATTTTGCTGATTTTTAGGTTGAACCTGCAGGTTGTGGACCTAGTAGTAGTGCACCAAGATTTATAAACTAAGTGGGACCAGATGTTTTTGATCCTGCATTATAAAGAGCAAATATTTTGGAGAGGGAAATGTCCCAATATCAAATACTGATATTTGTTTTTAATATTTCAGAATTTAGTTTGTCAGCCTACAAAAGGAATAAACGAAAGATGGAGATGGCAGAGAAGATGGAACCAGAGCATAACTCTTTTAAGAGACGGCGACAATCAAGTGGAACTGTGAGTTAACTAATCTAAGCTAATTTTTATCGTTAGCTCTATATACCGATCTCCTGCAGTAGTTTCATTCTTGATGGTAGTCCAAACTACCAGTTGAAGATTTGTTTTTTTTGTTTTTGTTTTTTGTTTTTTTTTTTGGGGGGGGGGACACGTCGTCTTTTTCCAGTCTTCAGTTGTCTAGTTTTGGTTAGTCTGTGCCCATGATGGCCTCAGATTCTTATTTTTGGTTGACAGGAGTAGAACCTGTAAAGGCCAATTTATGCTGACAACCCAGTCCTCGCAGATAGCGTCGCAGACAGTGTCTGCGTAGCCCCCCCACCTTCACAGACGCTCTGCGTGCACCTCCCAAAAATTGTGACCACTGCAGAAGCCTCGCAGACAGCGTCGCAGACAAGAGGGCTCTGATTGGTCCACTCTACAGCCGCTGTACACGCACTTCTGCTTCCCTACTTTCCCGGTTTGGTTTGTTTTCACGACCGCCATTTTTAAAAACACGAGTGAAGATGGAGCAGCACGAAGAGCGGTTGATCGAGGAAGTGAGGAAGTACGTACATCTATACGACTCCAGTTCTAGTCATTATAAGTAACCGGAGGATAAACACTCCACTAACCACACCCACCAACTACTCCTAGCGATTTCGCGACTTCGCGCCCCCTTGCGTTGTGGCAGTGAAGAACATCGCGCTCGCCTATTACTCCCCGCTCAACGATAAATTACAAATGTCTGCGAAAAGCTATCTGCGAAAGCCTTGTCGCAAGAGCATGCAGAGGCCTTTAGTCTTCTGCTGTTTTAGCCCATCCACCTCAAGGTTTGATGTGTTGTGCATTCCGAGATGCTTTTTTGCTCACCATGGTTGTGAAGAATGCTTCTTTGATTTAATATCAACTTCCTGTCAGTTCAGACCAGTGGTGGGTTTCCCAAAAGCATCATAGCACAAAGATCATCATTAAATGGTAGAGCAAGTATCACAGTAAACACTCTCCTAGTTAAGATGCTCTTAGCATTAAGAGGCTTTTGGGAAACCCAGCCCAGTCTGGTCATTCTCCTCCAATCTCCCTTATCACCAAGGTGTTTCAGCCTGCAGACCCTCTGCCCACAGAATGTTTTTATTTTTCACACCATTCTTTGTAAACACTAGTGAAATTCCCAGGAGATCAGCAGTATCTGAAACACTCAAACCAGCCCATCTGGAACCAGCTACCATGCCATGGTTAAAATCAGAGAACACTTTTCCCCCATTCTGATGTTTAATGTGAACATTAACCGAAGCTCTTGATTTGCTTGATTTTATGCTGCTGTCGCATGATTAGCAGCTTGGATAACCGCATAAATGAGCAGATGTACAGGTGTTCCTATTAAAGTGGATGGTGAGTGTATGCAGCCAGTTGCAGCTTTACTTGATAGTGATATTGCAGTTAATACAGCATAATTAGGTGTTACCAATGTGTTTGCTTATCAAACCAAACTGCACTTGAAATAAGTTCAGAAAAATGTCTGTTATTGCTGCATTTGTAAGATGAGTTAAAAACGACGGAACATGGTCGGTAATGAATGATTAGTTTGAGACAAACAGTTTTTACAAACTCGGGTCAGAAAGCATGTGCTTGTTAGCTTGTAAGTAGTTCAGTTATGTTTTTGTAGATAACATTACATTGTACATCTTGCTTTCAGTTCACACTGAAATAATCCCAAAAAGTCTTGGCTCCAGGCTTTGAAAACTAAGTGCCTACCCCAAAATTTTGAGTCAATTCCATGCACTGGAAATGGTTCACTTTGCTGAAAGGCTGCAAGCAAAATCAATTTAGCTTCAGAATGTTTCTTGAGACATATTGTGTTTTTATATATATATAAACCTCTCACCAGAGAGGCCCAGGTGGCATATTTCAGCATCCCACCAGCCTCAGCAGAGGATTACCTGCTCCTGAAAGAGCAGATCCTGGGGTGCTGTGGATTTTCCATCTGCCAGGTTGCAATGGAGTTCCATCGCTGGGTGTTCCAGGCTGAGGTTAAACCTCGCAGTCAACTGGATACTTTGCTGAGGACCACCAAGCTTTGGCTGCAGCCCAAGCACTCAGCCATGCAAGTCGTAGGGCAGGTCACCTGGGCGTTTCTTCTAGGCTTTGCCTCCAGCAGAGTACATGGCTGTCGGCATGAGGGCACCCAAACCCCCTCTGAGCTAGGGGAGGCCTTCGAGTGCGCCCTGGTGACGCTGGACTTCAGCATGCAGGAGAAGCCAGCCCCCATCAGGTCCATGTGCTCCCTTTCTTGGGCAAATGTGGAGCCTTGATGGCACCCTCAGCAAACCACTCACCCTCCCTCTCTTGCCAGTGAGCCCATGCCAACTGCACCTGAACCACCTTCACCTGTCCCTGCTTGGAAACCGTGGCTGCATCATCCACTCACCCACCAGCCTTCATGTTCCAAGTGCCCTTGTGCAGATTGAGGGGTGGCCAGTGCAAGCCCTCCTGGACTCGGGCAGCACCATCGCACTGGCCCGACCCTCCATCTTGCCTAAGGCTGTGGGGCACTGTTGTACTGCTGTGGATACCTGTCTGCATTGTGATGCATGAGAGGTGGCCACTGCCTACATCTACACTGGGGATGAGAGAGATGAGTGGAAGGTCACTCTAGGTGTGGTACCTGACCTCCCTGTCCCTCTCTTCCTAGGTTGAGACTGGCCTGGGTTCCCAAGAGAGCTGCCTGCCGCGAGGAGGACAAGGAGATGCTGAGCCCCATGGAGGGCTGTGAACCTCATCTCACCACTCCAAGATGCGTGTCTGGCTGGAGGACATAAGGAAGCTGAGGACTGCATTGCTGAAGGTGAGTCCCACCACCTCTAACCCACTCTCGTGTGTTTAAGCAGGTGACATGTAAAAGGAACTTAAGGCAGGAGCAGAAAAAAGATGAGTGGCTGAAAAACTGCTGGGGGTAGGTGCACTTTTTATAGAGAGTGACGACCAGCAGCAGGGGCAGCCGGCTCTTACTTCCTGGTCTGCCAGGACCTCCTATACCAGCGAGGCGAAGGTGTGGACGACCTGGTGGTCCCCCACTCCAAGGTGGATTTCATGATGCACCTGGCCCACTCCCGCCACCTGGCAAGCCAGAGCATCCTTGAGAAAATCAAGGACCAGTTCCTCTGGCCAGGGATGAAGGCAAAGGTCAAAAACTTGTACCAGAATATGGTCCCTAATGTCTGTGGACTGTCCCCAAAGACCTACTTCTGCTCCACTCATACCTCTCCTGCTCATCGGTGTTCCCTTCGAGAGAGTGGGCATGGATTGGGTGGGTCCCTTTCCAAGTCTGCCTGGGGCCATGAACATGTCCTGGTCATCATGGACTATGCAACCCGATACCCTGAGGCAGTGCCACTGTGGAAGGCCACTTCCAAGAACATTGCCCAGGAACTGGTTCTGCTATTTTCCTACATGGCTGATCTGCATCATCTTAAATCCATCCTAAGTGAGCTGAGGGAGGCTGGGCTCACTGCCAACCCCTGGAAGTGCCATCTGGGACTGGCCAAAGTGCAGTACCTGGGCTACTGCATTGGCCTGCGTCTGCTGAAGCCACAGGAGAAGCAGGTGGAGGCTGTGCAGAAGTATCCCTGACCCATCACCAAGTGCCAGGCATATGCGTTCTTGGGGCTGACTGGGTGTTATCCCAGATTTATGCTTAACTTTTCTCTCTAGCCTCTCCTCTTTCAGACCTCACAAAAAAGGGCCAACTGGATAAGGTGCAATGGACCAACCAATCAGCTGCAAGCTACTCCCAGCTGAAAAGAACCATGCTGCTGTAGAAAGAGAATCCCTGGCCATCAAGTAGGTAGCTAACTGAGTTAAGGTATTATCTATCTGGTCATCACTTCCAACTGGTCACCGACCATGCCCCACTGTAGTAGATGGCGGCCACTAAAAATATCAACACTCTTGTTACTCGCTGGTTCTTGCCTCTTCTGGAGTTCTCTTTTCAGGTCCAGCACAGTGCCAGGACCCAGCACGGAAACACTTATGGTTATCTATGTTCATTCTGCTGCAGCTGCGAGTGCCACACTGGTGGAGAATTTTGGTACAAACACAGCATCTCTTTCCCCCCCCATGGAACCCCTTCTGCAGCACCACCTGGAGACCAGCCTCCAGTAACAGCAGGTGACCCAAGATTTCATTGGAGGTCTTAAGTTGCCACCTAGTAGCTGCTGCAGCAACGAGCAGACTTCATGGTGTGGTTCAGGACTTTATGGTGTGGTTCGATTCTCCCGCCATCAATACAAGATCTTGGCAAAACATGAATGCAGCTCTGGACAGAAATAAATGTGATGTTGCATAAGGCTATTGAAACAATATTACAATGAATGCGTGCCATAATCAAAGCAAAAGACAATCCAGTGAAATATTAGTGTGTGGCTTTTTTTGGCCAGGCAGTATAGAATATACTGTATGTCTTTTGCAGTGTCCCACACTTGGCAACCATAACACTTTCAGTACTGTCAGTAGTACAAACACCCATAATTCAAAATTAGACAACTGAATCCAGTCTATCCATACTGATTACTGATCTATCCAATCAGTCTTCACCTGTAAACGAACAACCTTAAAGGGTACCTGTAACAGCATTTAAACATAATTGATATTGATAGTACAAGCCCTAATTGTATTAATGCACACAGGTGCAGCCACCTGATTAGCTGTCATAACATTTAAAAGTCCAAAAGCACTTGAAATTTTATTAAACATGGGCAACCAATATGGTGCCCAGGATGTGACATCAATTCATTGATAGCCAGGTACCAAAAGTTAAGTGTAGCTGATGTAAACATACTTGTTAGCCTGGATTTAGTCAGATGAAAGAGTTATCTTCAAGTCAGTATGGGCAGTGGAGAAACCAAATATCTGTACGAACCTCAGAAAAAGGACTATCTGCATCTGGTAAATTATTTTGGCAGCAAATCATGAGATGAAATTGATGATCAGTGATGAAATTGGAGGTGCTTTGCAAGTGCGAAGTCGGGAAGGCAAGTCAAAGGATTTGACAGCCATCTGGTGCCGATGTCCACAGTGTGCCAAGTGGAAAACTGACACTGAATGTGTTTGTTATAAAGAGCATGAACTTGTATGCAGTATAATAAAGGCACAGTCATTGAATTGCTTCACGGGTAAACCCAGTTTGGATACGTATGTTGCAAACAAGTCTGCATTGGAAATGGACTATATACAGACAGTGATAGCATGGGAGCCTGATGTGAGAGCAAGAGCACCAGATGGAGAGCTTGCAAATTGGTAAGCAGCCTATTATATGTAGAAACTGTGTGCGCATGTGTTTAGGTATGTGGGTCCATACTCGCAAAAAAGCCTATTTATTTATTTTGTGAATACAGGTATAGACATACAGTGTGCCACAATAGTTAATATGGTCTAAATAGAGGCTAGTGACCGCTCAAAGCTGAGTGTGAGTTGAGAGCAGAGCGAAGCATGAAGCACTGGACAACAATTGTCCAACGGACAACAAAATGTATCTCTTTATTTACATAAGAGAGATGGGTTTTTATCCAGCACTTAATTTTAATTTGCTTTTTAAAAAATAATGTGGGATTATTTACTGACACATTTGTTGGGGGGGGTGATATATATAAAATTTATTTGTGTGTATGTATGCATGTTTTTATATATATATGTGTCTCGTCTTGTCTTCTTCCGCTTATCCGGGGCCGGATCGCGGAGGCAGCAGTCTGAGCATGGAAGCCCAAACTTCCCTCTCCCCAGACACCTCGGCCAGCTCCTCGGGAAGAACACAGAGGCATTCCCAGGCCAGCCAAGAGACATGGTCCCTCCAGCGTGTCCTGGGTCTTCCCCGGGGCCTCCTCCCGGGGGGACATGCCTGGAACACCTCCCCAGGGAGGCGTCCAGGAGGCATCCAAAAGAGATGCCTGAGCCACCACAGCTGATTCCTCTTGATGTGGAGGAGCAGCGGCTCTACTCCGAGGTCCTCCTGAGTGACTGTGCTTCTCACCCTATCTCCTAGTGCCCAGCCACCCTGCGAAGGAAACTCATTTTGGCTGCTTGTATCCGTGATCTTGTTCTTTCGGTCATTACCCAAAGCTCATGACCATAGGTGAGAGTTGGAACGTAGATCGACCGGTAAATTGAGAGCTTCGCCTTTTGGCTCAGCTCCTTCACCACGACGGACTGGTAAAGCGACCGCATCACTGCAGAAGCTGCACTGATCTGCCTGTTGATCTCACGCTCCATCCTTCCCTCACTCGTGAACAAGATCCTGAGATACTTAAACTCCTCCAGTTGAGGCACGACTTCTCCACCGACCTGAAGAGGGCAAGCCACCCTTTTCCAGTCGAGAACCATGGCCTCGGACTTGGAGGTGCTGATTCTCATCCCAGCCGCTTCACACTCGGCTGCAAATCACCCCAGTGCATGCTGAAGGTCCTGGTTTGAAGAAGCCAACAGGACAACATCATCCACAAAAAGCAGAGATGAAATCCTGTGGCTCCCAAACAGGATTCCCTCCGGCCCATGGCTGCACCTAGAAATTCTGTCCATAAAAATTATGAACAGAACCGGTGACAAAGGGCAGCCCTGCCGGAGTCCAACATGCACTGGGAACAGGTCTGACTTACTGCTGGCAATGCGAACCAGACTCCTGCTCTGTTCGTACAGGGACTGGACAGCCCTTAGCAAAGATCCCCGACCCCCATACTCCCGAAGCACCCCCCACAGGATACCACGAGGGACACGGTCGAATGCCTTCTCCAGATCCACAAAGCACATGTGGAGTGGTTGGGCAAACTCCCATGAACCCTCGAGCACCCTATGAAGGGTATAGAGCTGGTCCAGTGTTCCACGACCAGGACGAAAACCGCATTGTTCCTCCTGGATCCGAGGTTTGACTATTGGCCGAATTCTCCTCTCCAGTACCCTGGAGTAAACCTTCCCGGGAAGGCTGAGAAGTGTGATTCCCCTATAATTGGAGCACACTCTCCAGTCCCCTTTCTTAAAAAGAGGGACCACCACCCCGGTCTGTCACTCCAGAGGCACTGTCCCCAACTGCCATGCGATGTTGCAGAGGCATGTCAGCCAAGACAGCCCCACAACATCCAGAGACTTGAGATACTCAGGGCGGATCTCATCCACCCCTGGTGCCTTGCCACCGAGGAGCTTGCAAACCTCCTCAGTGACTTCGGCTTGTGTAATGGATGAGTCAACCTCTGAGTCATCAGCCTCCGCTTCCTCAATGGAAGATATGACGGTGGGATTGAGGAGATCCTCGAAGTATTCCTTCCACCGCCTGACAATATCCCCAGTTGAGGTCAACAGCTCCCCCCCCCGCACTGTAAACAGTGTCGGCAGAGTACTGCTTCCCCCTCCTGAGGCGCCGGACGATTTGCCAGAATTTCTTCGAGGCTGGCCAATAGTCCTCCTCCATGGCCTCACCAAACTCCTCCCAATTCTGAGTTTTTGCCTCCGCAACTGCCCGAGCTGTGGCATGCCTGGCCTGCCGATACCCATCAGCTGCCTCAGGAGTCCCGGAGGCCAACATGGCCCAATAGGACTCCTTCAGCTTGACGGCATCCCTTACTTCCAGTGTCCACCACCGGGTTCGAGGATTGCCGCCATGACAGGCACCCTCGCTTCACCAGAGTGTCCAAGACATAGGGCCAGAGATCAGATGAAACGACAACAAAGTCGATCATCGACCGCCGACCTAAGGTGTCCTGGTGCCACGTGCACTTATAAATGCATGTCCTAAATGCATGTCCTAAATTCACCATGCATTGCCTAATATGATTCGAACTTCACAGGTTATAGGATATGATGGTTCTGATATCCAGATGCCCAAAATGACCCTCTGGTATATCGCCACCATTTGGACCTGGACAGTAATGACTCCATTGCCTAAACACATTACATTTTGACGTATTCCTCCTAGGCGGTTTGTTGGATTCATGCCATATTTGGTATACGTGATGTCAAGTTGGTGCTCATTTTAAATTGTGAAGGGATTTGTGATATCTTGCATGATGTTAAAATGGTGAACCAGTAAATTTGTTACGCCACACAAACAGGAAGTGTGTTATAAATTCAGCATCCATTGCCTGATATGGCTCAAACTTCACAGGTTATAGGATATGATGGTTCTGATGATCTCCACATGCCCAAAGTGACACTCTGGTATAGCACCACCATTTGGACCTGGACAGTATTGACTCCATTGCCTAAAAACTCTCTCATGAAATTTAGTACACACATCAGTCCTGGCTACCGCTACTCAGGGATAGAGGCTTGACCCCGGATGTGTCCAGGGGACTCCATAGTGCCCCCACATCATTGATACTTCTGCCTGGTATATAGTTTCACCTTTCCATGTCAAATTTTGTAGGTGTGTGGGGTGCCTCAAGATGAACAAAACTGAACTGGATGTTGTATTAGCCAATTGAATTGCAATAGGATTTGCGATATCTTGCATGATGTTGAAATGGTGAACCAATAAATTGATATGTTTTGCCATATGATGGTTCTGATGATCTCCACATACCCAAAGTGACCCTCTGGTATAGCGCCACCATTTGAACCTGGACAGTATTGACTCCATTGCCTAAAAACTCACTCATGAAATTTGGTACACACAAGATGTTGAAATGGTGAAACAATAAATTTATATATGTTAAGCCACGCAAACAGGAAATGTCTCAAATTCACCATGCATTGTCTGATATGGCTCAAACGTCACAGGATATGATGGTTGTGGTGATATCCACATGCCCAAAGTGACCCTCTGGTTTCCACCACTATTTGGATCTGGACAGTCATGACTCCATTGCCTAAAATCTCATCACTGGTGGCACACAGATAAGATACCTAGGCTTCTGTCTCGCATCTCAGATGCATGTGCATTGTATGATGAAAACGTGTGACGGGTTGTGGAATCGGAGGTGCAAGGACCCCTCACTGTCGCTTGTGGCTATATTTATTTTGCAACCATCAGCTTTGCACGCCGCTATTTTTCAACAATGTTTTGTACATCTGGCTACATCAGTGTCAGGAGAAGCAAGCCAATCAAGTTACAGGAAACCTATCAATAATTCTATGTCATGCTAACCTTTGACACTGCCCACAAAATGCCAATATGGCTACACCCTTGAATGAGTAGGAATACAAAAGAATTTTAAAGCATTGCTTTATGCAATACGGTGTGACAATAAAGGGTGCATGCAATACAATATCCACCCAAAATTGCTTGCAAATTTTTTCTTGCGTTTAGTTTTTCATAGGTTGTTGTGATATGGCTGAAGGGCTTTGAAATATTCCACAGCTGGAAAAAGGACTGGTGTCTCAGTTCCATGACATGAATGCTTTGTTGTTTCCCCATTGAAAAAATGCTCACAGCATCTGTCATATCTTGCCGACTATGACTAATTGTTAGATTTCTCACTCTTTTCTCCTTATCTTCTTGGGAAATATGCAAGTAGGCACAAAACTTGTTTTAAAAGTGTTATTGTTTTGTTTGTTTTTCTTTAACTGAAACTTCAATATACTTTCAGGTGTTATCTGTTCTTAGTATCTAGGCCTAACTCCATGGTACATTCTTTAAAACCCTCTGGGCCTGTGATCCAAGGTCAATGTATAGATAAAGCTGTCCAACTTAATAACCCATAGCAATCATATTACATTATCTTAACATGTACCCTAAATATGAGACTACTGGGGCCTTGCCAAGGTATCATCAGTTGGCTTATTAGATGCTAAGGCATTTCAAATGTGGATGGAAAAGTAACCATAGAGCCCAGTTCTATTTAAAATTCCAGTCAGATCTAGCAAATTCTAGGCATTTACATTTGTCATTAGTTTAAAAAAAATTGGCTGATGCTGAATGAGTAAAGGAATTTGGCCTTTGTTTCACCTCACATTTATACCCCAAACATAAAGTTGAACAAGAAGTCATAAGACTTCCTAAAGTTTCAAGGTAGGGTTAAAATAAAAAGTAAATAAGCTTATTCAGGTACATTATATTCATAAGCATTCCAAGAACCCTGGGGTTGTCAATAATTGGGACATGTGATTTGTTATACTTCCAACCTATTTCAAAACCATCATTTCTCTCTAAAAATTTTGGGAAAAAGTTGTCTCTTCCCAGTTTGTCTCATTTCTGAAGACATCATATGTGAAGTCTTTCAGTCATGTTTTAGGGTATTTCACAGCATGGAATCTGCCCTTTTGAAGGTAACAAATGATTTGCTGATTGTGGTAATTGTGCCATTTTAATTTTGTTACAGCGCAGCCTTCAATTCTGGAGACCATAGTGTGATTGCATGTTTTAAATGTTGTGTTGGTGTTGAAGTTGCAGCAATAAATTATGGTCTATTCTGGGTCCTGCCCCCCCCCCCCCCCTTTCTTTCTCTCTCTGTATATTTGTTCCCTTTGGGAGATATCATTCAGAAGCATAACATTTGGTTTTCATTGTTATGCGAATGGTACACAGATATGTTTGCCCTTGCAACCAAATGATCCAGACTCCTTACATAGGCTTCATGACAAAGAATATCAAAAGTTGGATGTTTAAAAACTTCCTTCTATTCATCCATTTTCTTCCGCTTATCTGAAGTCAGGTCGCGGTGACAGTAGGCTAAGCAGGGTATTCCATGTGTTCCTCTCCCCAGCAACACTTTCCAGTTCTTCCTAGGGGGGATTCCAAGGCACTCCCAGGCCAGATGAGATGCATAATATCTCCAGAGTGTTCTGGGTCTACCCCAAGATCTCTTCCCAGTTGAACGTGCCTTCAAAACCTCCAAAGGAAAGCACCCAGGAGGCATCCTCATCAGATGCTCAGACCACCTCAGCTGACTCCTTTCAACATGGAGCAGCAGCTTGACTCCGAGATTCCTCCAGATGTCTGTGCTCCTCACCCTATCTCTGAGGGTGAGCCCAGCCACCCTCCAGAGAAAGCTTATTTTAGCTGCCTGCATCCGCGATCTCATCCTTTCGGTCACTACCCAAAGCTCATGACCATAGGTGAGGGTTGAAATGTAGATTGATTGGTAAATCAAAAGCTTTGCCTTCCGGCTCAGCTCCCTCTTCACCACGACAGACTGGTACAACACCTGCATTACTGCTGATCCCGCCCCAGTCCACCTGTCCATCTCGCACTCCATTTTGCCGTCACTCGTGAAGAAGACCCCAAGATACTTGAACTCTTTCACTTGAGGCAGCAACTCACTCCCAACCTGGAGGGGCATGTCACCATTTTCCAGCAGAGAACAATGGCTTCAGAATTGGAGGTGCTGACTCTCATCCCAGCTACTTCACTCTTGGCTGCAAACCGTTCCAGTGCTTGCTGAAGGTCACGCTCTGAAGAAGCCAACAGAACCATGTCATCTGCAAAAAGCAGAGATGCCAGTTCTGAGGTTCCCAAACCGGACACCATCCTCACACCGGCTGCCCCTTGAGATCCCATGCGTGGACATCACAAACAGGATCAGTGACAAGGGGCAGCCTTGATGGAGTCCAGCACCCACCGGAATTGTGTTTGACTTCGTGCCGAAAATTCGGACACAGCTCTTACTTTGGTTGTACAAGGACCAGATAGCTTGTAGCAATGGTCCCGATACCCCATACTCCCGCAGTGCCCCCCTACAAGAGTCCCCGGGGGATACAGTCGTAAGCCTTTTCCAAATCTGCAAAGCACATATAGACTGGCTGGTCATACTCCCGTGACACCCCCCCCACACACACACACACACAGCCCTGCTAGGGGAAAGAGCTGGTCCACCATTCCACAGCCAGGATGGAATCTGCATTGCTCCTCCTGAATCTGAGGTTTGACAATTGGTTGGAGCCTCCTTTCCAGCACCCTGGAATAAACTTTCCTGGGGAGGCTGAGCAATGTGATACCCTTATAATTGGAGCACACTCTCTGGTCCCCCTTTTTGAAAAGAGAACCCACCACCCTGGTCTGCCACTCCAAGGGCATTGTACCCAACCTCCACGCAACATTGAAGAGGCATGTCAGCCAAGACAGCCCAACAATGTCCAGAGCCTTCAGCATCTCAAGGTGTATCATTCACCCCTGGCGCCTTGCCACCAAGGAGCTTCTTGACTGCCTCAGTGACCTCTGCCAGAGATATGGTGAAGTTTCCCCTGAGTCCTTAGACACCACCTCCTCCATGGAGGACATGTCGGACGGATTCAGGAGTTCCTTAAAGTGCTCCTGCCATCGCCTGACAATGTCAGCAGTTTTGCTCACCAGGTCAGCAGTTTTGCTCACCAGCTGCGTACAGCCTGAGGCAAGCTCTGCTTCCCTTTCTTGAATCGCCGAACGGTTTGCTAGAACTTCCTTGAGGCTAACCAAAAGGCCTTCTCCATGGCCTCCCCGAACTCGTCCCACACCCAGGTTTTTGCTTCAGCAACTGTTGAAGCTGCAGCCCTTCTGGCCTCCTGGTACCTGCCTGCTGCCTCAAGTGACCCCTGGGCCAACCAACCCTGAAAGGCCTCTTTCTTCAGCTTGATGGCTTCCTTCACCACTGGTGTCCACCAGTGGGTTCTTAGGTTACCGCCATGACAGGCACCGACGACCTTTTGGCCACAGCTCCTACCAGCCGCCTCTACTATGGAGGCTTTGAACACGGTCCATTTGGATTCCATGTCCTGAACCGCCCCCGGGATGCACAAAAAGCTCTTCCGGAGGTGGGAATTGAAGACCTCATGAACAGAGGACTCTGCCAGACGTTCCCAGTTCACTCTCGCTACATGCTTGGGTTTACCAGGTCTGTCCGGCACCCTCCCCCGTCATCTGAGCCAACTCGCCACCAGGTGGTGATCAGTTGACAGCTCTGCACCTCTCTTTACCCGAGTGTCCAAGACGTATGGCCGTATATATGATGATACGACCACACAGTCGATCATTGATCCAAAAACCATCATCTTTGAGCACAGTTTGTCATTACATCAACAAATGCAAGTTCAAACCATGTATAAACAATATCCAGAAACGCTGCTGCCTTTTCTGGGCCCGAGCTCAGTTGCGATGGACTAAGGCAAATTGAAAAACTGTCCTATGATCTGACAATTTGAAATGTGAAATTCTTTTGAGTGTCATGGGCACTGTTTCCTCTGGAAATCGAGGAGAGGGATCATCCAGCTTATCAGCACAGTTCAAAAGCCAGCAACTGTGATGGTATGGGGCTGCATTAGTGTTCATGGCCTAGGTAGCTTGCACATCTGGGAAGGCACCATTAATGCTGAATGATGTATGCAGGTTTTGAAGCAACACAGTGCCATCCAGACAACATCTTTTTCAGAGAAGGACTTGTTTATTTCAGCAAGATAATGCCAGGCCGCATGCTACATATATTACAACTGCACAGTTTTGTAGTAAAAGTGTTTGGGTGCTAAATTGATCTGCCTGCAGTCCAGACCTGTCTCCCATTGAAAACATTTTGTGCATTATGATATGTAAGATACTACAAAAGAGACCCTGAACTGTTGAGCAGCTGAAATCCATTATCAGGCAAGAATGGAACATCATATCACTTTCAGAATTGCAGCAACTGGTCTCTTCAGTTCTCAAACGTTTACAGTGTGTTGTTAAAAGAAGAGGTGATGCAACACAGTGGTAAACATGCCTTTGTCCATATGTTTTTGAAGCTTGTTGCCAGCATTAAATTCAAAATGAGCATATATTAAAAATAAATAGATAAAATTTCTCAGTTTCAACATTTGCTGTGTTATTTTTGTATTATTTTCAGTGAAATATAGGGTTTCCATGAATTGCAAATCACATTGTTTTTATTTGCAGTTTACACAGTGCTCCAACTTTTTTTTTTTGAAACAGTGTTGTATTTTACCCTTTAAATCGATACTTAAACCTCATCTGTTTTCATTGGCATTCGATGTGACTTGAATGTATTCAAGAGCAGATTGTGTTTTATTGTTATTTAATGATCTATGTAAAAGCACTTTGGTCAGTAAAGGCTGTTTTTAAAGTGCTATATAAATCAAGTTGACTTATTTTACAATCTTCTGTGCATGAAACTGCATCTGTTTGGTAATTTGGTGCATAGAACAGTAATTAGGATTTCTTTCAGCAGGTGAATGAAATGGTGGATTTAGAGGAGCCTGCCTCTCTGGACACAGTTGGTGCTGTTGTTGTGGATCAGCAAGGGAATGTTGCAGCCGCTGTCTCTAGTGGAGGTTTAGCTATGAAACACCCAGGGCGAGTAGGCCAGGTAAGAATCAGTGTTCCTTCTGAGGTGTTATTAACTGTAGTTTGCTGCAGTCAGTGAGTCCTCCACATATAAAACTGCTGAATACTAGTTTTATTTTCTTGGAATAATTTTTCTCTTGTCTTTATGTGAAGGCTTGGCTGCAGTAGTAACAGATGTCTTTTTGTATCTTACTCTCTTTTTCTAAGGCTGCTCAGTATGGGTGTGGCTGTTGGGCTGAAAATGCTCATGATGCTCGACCTTATTCTACAGCTGTGAGTACCTCAGGTATGAACACAACTTTGTGGTGAAAGATATTTTGGCCTATTCTGAGACTTAAGCTAGCAAGAAAATACAGCTTTATGTATAAATTTTAGTTCAGTCATCCAGCTTTTAAGCAAGTTAGAAAGAGCACAGAGTAAGTATACATACATGTATTAACTAAAGGTTATAATCTGTTGCTGAATCTTCTTGTTGATTGTCACAGGATGTGGAGAGCATCTGATGCGCACCATGTTAGCTAGAGAGTGCTCCACAGCTATGCAGGCTGACAACGCTCATCAGGCTCTCCTGGAAGCTATGCAAAACAAGTTTATTGGTGAGGACATTTGACCTTATCATCCACGTGATGCTCCATGTGAACGCCGGTCTCGACAGCTGAATTCTTGAAAACGTCCAAAAATGTGATAATTTGCTTGTGATTGGGATACATGCAATGTAGGAACACATTTTAGTTTAGGACCTGTAGTAACATCCCTACACACACGCACGCGCTCTCTCTCTCTCTCTCTCTCTCTCTCCCCCCTCCCCTCCCCCTTGGAACACTTTGTTAGGAACACTGTACTAATATTGGGCTCCCTTTTCTCTCTTTAAAAAAAAAAAGTTCTTCAGAAGCATCCCATCTGGCACCAGCAATCATGCCATGATCAAAATCCATAAGATCATATTTTTCATCATTCTAATTACCAGAAGCTGATGCTCTATCTGCTTAATTTTATGCATTGGACTGCTGCCACCATGTACAGATATGGATCAAGAGATTCTGCCAGATACAGGTCAAGAACTTCCGTTAATGTTCACATCAAACCTTGGGGTGGATGGGCTGCAACAGCAGATTACAGCAATGGGTTCCACTCCAGTCAACCACAAACAAAAATCATCAAAACTGTACAGCTGAAGATTAACAAAACAAAAAATCAACTGATCTTTTTCCAGTCTTCAACTGTCCAGTTTCAGTGAGTCTGTGCCCATGATGGCCTCAGATTCTTGTTCTTGGCTGACAGGAGTGGAACTGGATGGGTTTTTCTCTGATCTCTCTCATCAACAAGATCCTGCAGATCCCCTGCACACAGGATGCTTTTTGTACCTTACTGTGAAAACTCCAGAGACTGTTGTGTGTGAAGTTCAGCAGTTTATGAAATGCCCAAACTAGTACATCTGGCACCAACAACCATGCCATGGTTAAAGTCACAGAGATAATACTTTTCCCCCCATTCTGATGTTTAATGTGAACATTAGCTGAATCTTTTGACCTGTATCTGTATATCTGTGTCTTGTGCTGCTGCCACATGAATGGCTAATTGGGTAGCCGCATAAATGAGCAGGTGTACAGGTGTTTCTTTTAAAGTGGAGAGGAGCGTACACAGTGGGTTCAGGAAGTATTCTGACCCCTTCACTTTTTTTTTTATTTAAAATATATTAAATTTACATTTTTGGCCATAAATTTATATATAGTAATCCATAATGACAAAGGGGGGGATCCTCTTAGAATTTTTCCTCCTTGCCATGCCTGCTTGCATGTCATTTAGCTAAGTATTCAGACTCTTGGCTAAGGCACTCAGAATTCAACCTAGTTTCACACTATTTGCTTTTATTATCTTGAAATATCTCCAGAACCTATCGGGAGTCTACCTGTGGCAAATTAAATTGATTTGAATTAGTGATTTTAGGTGTGATTTATAATGGTATACATCTGTATGTGTGCATAAGGTCCCACAATTCACAGGGCATGTTGGACCAAAAACCAAGCCATGGAGTCCAAGGAACTATCTGTAGACCTCTGCAATCAAATTGTGACAAGACATAGGCCGGGGCAAGGGTATAAAAAAATTTCTGAAGCATTGAATGTTCCCAAGAGCCCAGTGGTCTCCATTATTGTGAAATGGAAGAAGTTTGGAACCACCAAATTGTTGTTTGGCCAAACATGGCAACTGGGCTAGAAGGGCATCATGTTATGGAGTTTCTAAGAGGTAGGGAAAGGGATGTTGGTCAGAACTGAGGGAAGGATGAATGCAAGTAAATACAGAGAAGTCCTTGAAGAAAACCTTGTTGGCCATGTTGGCACCAACGACACAACCAGGCAGCAGTCTGAAGTCTGCCAAGGTATAGGGTGTTTCAGCAGACTGCTCTCTCTCCATACGACTACAATTAGTTTGCTCATCACACAATCTGGATTTTTGTTAACAATTTTGATCCATTTTGGGAACGAGACTTTTAAAGTAGAGATGGCATCCACCCCAGCTCCCATGGCACACGTAGATTTTTTGTTTGTTTGTTTGTTTTTACATTTTTCATGCAGTTACTAGAGCTCCACATCATTGACTGCCCACTACCTGCTCCACAATAGCCCTGGACTGAAACAGTTGATCTGAGCATACTGACAATTTTTAACAACTCTCAAACTACATGTACAAATCCATCTTGTTTTAGGTGTGCCATAGTTCAGCCACTCCTTAAGAATCCTGGTCTTGATCTGACTATTCCAAATAATTTTCAGCCAATTTCTAAGCTTTATTTTTATCTGAGGTTTAAAAAAGGTTGGTTGTAATCAGATTCTGTCCTTTTTAAACCACTGATGCTGGTAAGTGTTTTTATTAAATATTATTAGAATAGTAATTATACTTTTAATTGAATATTATTAGCATAATATTTCATTATTATTTCAAGTTTGTAGGAAAAATGACAACACCTGAGGACAACATAAAATGAAAAGTGGTAAAAATGTATTACATTTTTTTGTTTTTAATTTAATTCATAGAATTAATATGAAATGGTTTTCTTCAAGGTTAAAAAAGTCATCACACACAAGGGATGTCCCCTATTCAAAGGTAGAACTATTTATACAAAAGTGTAAAACGCTGCATATGTAAAGGTGAGTACTATATGTATTTTACAGGCTCACCATTCCTGGCCAGTGAAGATGGTGTTCTGGGTGGCATAATTGTTTTGAGATGCTGTAGATGTGGAGAGGACCACAGCTCTGGCAATTTGCAAGCCTTACTGGGTACGTTTGGTGTTCCTACCACAGCGCACTCACACTTTAGGGACAGTGTTTGCAGCAGTTATATATTTCAGCAACACAATACTTATCCCATACTAAAAATCCAGACCTTCTGTAAGGGCACTTGGACTTTCAATAAGAATTTTTCTTTTGCTGTTTGACTAAGTATACAAGTTCAGGATTAGAACAAGTTATGTTCTGCAAATTGATATTTGTTAACTTCCTTTTCCTACAGCATTATTTTTTCTGTATTTCTGGAAGAACAAACAAAATATACCACTCACAATTTTAATTCCAAATGCAGATACAGATCAAATATTTGCAGCAATACACAAATCCAGATAATGGCATTGTTACACCCCTAAAAATATTTGTTCCATCCAAAGTAAATACATTTTATTTTTAATTTGGGTGTGACATACAAACCTGTTTTCAAAAAGAAGTTGGAACACTGTAGAATGTGATAATTTGCAAATCATGGAAGTCCTATATTTCATTAAAAATTGTACAAAGACAACATATCAAATGTCAAAACTGAGAAATTTTATTGTTTGAAAAATATATGGTCACTTTGAATTTGATGCCAGCAACATGGGACAGGCATGTTTACCACTGTGTTGCATCACCTTTTCTTTTAACAACACACTAAATATTTGGGAAATGAGGAGACCAGTTGCTGTAGTTTTGTAAATGAAGTCTCCCATTCTTGCTTGATATAGGATTACAGCTGCTCAACAATTCAGGGTCTCTTTCTTGCAATTTTTATTTCATAATGCGTCTGATGTTTTCAATGGGCGACGGGTCTAGACTGCAGGCAGGCCACTTTAGCATCTGCACCCCCCCCCCTTTTTTTTTAATGGAGCTATGTAGTTATAATACATGCAGAATGTGGTTTGTCTTACTGAAATAAGCAAGGCCTTCCCTGAAAAGATGTCATCATGATGGCAGCATATGTTGCTCCAAAACCTGTAAACAGTATGTCAGTCAGCATTAATGGTGCCTTCTCAGATGTGCAAGCCACCCATGCCATGTGTACTAATGCACCCGAATGCCATCCTGGATGCTGACTTTTGAACTGTGCACCAATAAGGAGCCGGATGGTTCCTCTCCTCTTTAGCCTGCAGGATGTGGTATCCATGATTTTACAAAAAGAATTTCAAATTTCGATTCATCAGACCACAGGACAGTTTTCCATTTTGCCTCAGGCCATCTTAAATGCGCTAAAGCCCAGAGAAGGTGGCAGTGTTTCTAGATCTTGTTTGTTTTCTTTGCATGGTAGAGTTTAACTTGCATTTATGGATGCAATGACAAACTGTGTTCAGACAATGATTTTTGGAAGTACTCCTGAGCCCATGTAGTGATTTCCACGACAGAATCGTGTCTGGCTTTTTAATGATGTGCCTCCTGAGGGCCCAATGATCATGAGCATCCAATATTGGTTTTTGGCCTTGTCCCTTGCGTACAGAGATTTCTTGGGATTCTCGAAATGCTTTAATGATGTTATGTACCATAGATGATGTGATCCCAAATTCTTTGCAATTTTACATTGAGGAACATCATTCTGAAATTGTTGCACTATTTGCCCTGGCAGTCTTCCACACAGTGGTGGAAACCCCCCCCCCCCCCCCCCCCCCCATCTTTACTTCTGAGAGACTCCGCCTCTCTGGGGTGTTCTTTTTATTCCCAATCATGTAACTGACCTGTTGCCAATTAACCTAATTAGTTGTGAGATGTTCCTCCAGGTATGGGTGTTTTTTGTTTTTGTTTTTTTTTTTAATTTAAATCATTACACAACTTTTCCAGTCTTTTATTGACCCGTCCCAGTTTTTTTAAAACACGTTCCTGGCATTAAATTCAAAATGAGCTTATTTTAAAAAATAAAATAAAATTTCTCAGTTTCGTATTTGATATGTTGTCTTTGTACTATTTTCCATGAAATATAGGGTTTCCATGATTTGCAAATCATCGCATTTTGATTTTATTTACATTTTACACTTGACACAACGTTTTTGGAAAGAGGGTTCTAGACGTATAGCCATGGTACTGTACGAATGCTGATATGCTGGTCATTTGCATCTTTATGCGCACGCACGCACGAGGGTGAGTCAAAAAGTTCTAAGACAAATGAAAAAAATATTTTATTTATGAAAATAACAAAGCTATTTCTCTACATTTCCTCCATTTAAGTCTAAACACTTCTGCAAGCAATGTTTCCATTGGAGAATTCCTTCTTTGTATTCCTTTATTGAATTCTTTTGAAATTATAACATCTGTCTTAGAACTTATGACTTACCCTCGTGTGTGTGTGTGTGTGTGTGTGTGTGTGTGTGTGTGTGTGTATATATATGTGTATATATATATATATATATATATATATATATATATATATATATATGTATATATATATATATATATATATACACACACACATGTGTATATAGATATATATATATAATAAAATGTGTATGTGTATGTACACGTGTGTATGTGTGTGTATATATAAAATATATATATGTGTATGTGTGTGTATGTATATATACTAGTGCGTCTCAAAAAATTAGAATATTGTGAAAAAGTTCAATATTTTCCATGTTATTTAAGAAAGTGAAAATGTTATATATTATAGACTCATTACACATAAACTAAAATGTTTCAAGCATTTTTCTATTTTAATTTTAATCAGTATGGCATACAGTACAAAAACACAAAAAAAAACCCATCTCAAAATATTAGAATATTTCATTTCGAGTTTGAGTAAAACAGTATGAACACAGTGTATCTCTCGGTCTAGTTCAGTACACACAACCACAATCATGGGGAAGACTGCTGACTTGACTGTTGTCCAGAAGATGATCACTGATGTAGAGCCCTGCACTCCCGCGGGAGTCCCGCGGGACCCGCCGCAAAGCAGTGCGGCGCGGGACAAATTTTGAAAGCTCATTGCGGGAGTGCACATATGCAGCGCGGGCGGGAGCGGTGATAAGCTGCAGTCCCGCTAACTAAAAACGTGTTTGAAATAAAATTTATAAATTATTAATTTATGTCTATCATATATAATTTGTGCTGTATATTTTATTTGGCATTAATAAAAACATTTTAAGATGCCTAAATTTGCAGAGAGAGTCAGATTGCCAGATTGAGTGAGGAATGGCATCTTAAATTTGCCATTGATCACCCTAACGGGAAATCCTTTGATCACTCTAATGACTCGCAGTTTACACCCAGCTAGCAAGAGAACCATGAGTGAAGTGATTTACTGCTTGCGTTAGTCTACAACTCTAATCAGAGAGACAGGTTACACAGTGACGGTAGGCTTGACTCAATGCTATCCCAGAAATCCTTCCTGTAATATGCAAATTTGGCTGTCCAATCAGAGGTGGCCAAATTTGCATATTACAGGAAGGATTTCTGGGATAGCATTGAGTCAAGCCTACCGTCACTGTGTAACCTGTCTCTCTGATTAGAGTTGTAGACTAACTCAAGCAGTAAATCAATTCACTTGTCTTACGAGCTCTGCTTTGCAATTAAAAATAAAACACCACCATTGGTACAAAGCAAGCCCATTCACTTTTTTATGCTGATCAGAGAATTACAATGGTTTCTCATGTGATAAAAATGTGTGATTCGCGATTAAATATTTTAATCGCTTGACAGCACTAATTATTATTATTATTATTATTATTAGAGACACTACATGCTGAATTCAGAAACAAGGTAAATAATAACAAACGTGAATGTGAGCTGTAGATATTTATGCTCAAATCCACTCAAAGTAGGGGGCGGGGCACCATCACGCTGTGTCAAGACAAGAACTTTCCTGAGAAATAACACGAACGTCTGCATCATGCGGGATTTGCGGGCGGGAGCGGGACAAAATATGGCAGGCGGGAGCGGGACTGAAAATCATAATTCTTTGCGGGCGCGGGCGGGACTGCACAATGCGGGCGGGAGCGGGACTGAAAAATCTGACCCGCACAGACCTCTACACTGATGCCCTCCACAAGGAGGGTAAGCCACAAAAGGTCATTGCTGAAAAGGGTGGCTGGAAAAGGTGCACAAGCAACAGGGATGGCCGCAGTCTTGAGAGGATTTCAAGAAAAATTGATTCAAGAACTTGGGAGAGCTTCACAAGGAGTGGACTGAGGCTGGTGTCAGTGTATCAAGACCCATCACGAACAGACATCTTCAAGAAAGGGGATACAACTTTCGCATTCCTAATATCAAGCTACTCCTGAGCCAGAGACAATGTCAGAAGTGTCTTATCTGGCCAAAGGAGAGAAAGAAATGGACTGTTGCTCAGTGGTCCAAAGTCCTCTTTTCAGATGAAAGTACATTTTGCATTTAATTTGGAAATCACAGTTCTAGAGTCTGGAGGAAGAGTGGAGAGGCACAGAATCCAAGGTGTTTGAAGCCCAGTGTGAAGTTTCCACAGTCTGTGATGATTTGGGGTGCCATGTCATCTGCTGGTGTTGGTCCACTGTATTTTATCAAGTCCAAAGTCAACACAGCCATCTACCAAGAGATTTTAGAGCACTTCATGCTTCCATCTGTTGACAAGCTTTTTGGAGATGCTGATTTCCTTTTCAAGCAGGACTTAGCACCTACCCACAGTGCCAAAACTACTACCAAATGGTTTGCTGACCATGATATTACTGTGTTTGATTGGCCAGCCAACTTGCCTGACCTGAACCCCATAGAGAATCTATGGGTTATTGTCAAGAGGAAGATGAGAAACACCCGACCCAAAAATATAGATTCACTGAAGGCCACTATCAAAGCAACCTGGGCTTCAATAACACCTCAGCAGTGCCACAGACTGATCACTTCCATGCCACACCGCACTGATACAGTAATTCATGGTAAAGGAGCCCCAACCAAGTATTGAGTGTATAAATGAATATACTTTTCAGAAGTTGGACATTTCTGGATTGTAAATCCTTTTTTTTGATTGCTCTTGGGGAATATTCTAATAATTTGAGATACTGGATTTCTGATTTTCATGAGCTATAAGCCATAATCATCAAAATTAAAACAAAAATACTTTAAATATTTCACTTTACATGTAATGAATATAGAATATATGAAAGTTTACCTTTTTTAATTAAATTATGAAAAAAAAGAACTTTTTCATGGTATTCTAATTTTTTGAGATGCACTTGTGTGTGTGTGTGTGTGTGTGTGTCTGTGTATATATATATATATATCAGCTGGATAGTACAGTGGTAATGCTCACTGACTACGACGCAGGAGATCGGGGTTCGAATCCCGGTCGGGGCAAAACATCATCCAGTAAGGGTCCTTAGGCAAAAACCCCTCATGATATATCAGCCTACCTCAGGAATGAGTGAAAACATAACTGATAGAGTCATACCGGCTCAGACGTCGCCCGGGTCAACAAGGTCTGCGTCAGTTGCTAGGGAACCAGGGCAAACTGATGAGAAATGGGCTACTGGAACAAGACATCGATGGACGAGGACAGAAAATACGGATTTGCTGGAATGCTACTATACATCAATCCCAGAGAGAGGGGATACATGCAGCGAATGTGGGACCATTGGATACTTCGAAACCCACAATCAAGGCTAACAAAGAAACAGCTATTAGCCCAGTGTTCCAACATCCATAATCGAAATCTGCTATCACAACTAGAGATTAATGAAATACAACAACGATGCTACGGCAAGGGGGAGCCAGGAAGACAGGTCAGCGGGGAGATGTCATCATCCCCACAACCAGAGATTGGGTACCAAGCCCCAACAGCTAACAGCCTCAACACAAGAGCTGCTGACCTGAGAAGGAAGATCGTGACCCAACTGGAAACCTGGAGCCCCCGACGAATACCGAAGCTGAGTTGCCAAGTACCTTCAGAAGATCTACTAGTAGATGTGAATGCTGCTCTGAAGACAATCTCCACAAGAACCATCACTGAGACCAACAAGCTGATACACAGTACAGCAACAGTAATCATGGAGATGCTTGGACACAAGGTGGGCTCGGGACATAACAAACAGTATCCACCATGGAAGAGACGATTAGAGGCCAAGATAAAGGCAGCAAGGAGAGAAGTTAGCCAGCTAGCTGAACTACAGAAAGGGAACATGGCGCCCAGGAAGTACAACTCACTCTCCATACCAGAGGCACTCGAAACTGCCAAACAGCGACTAACAGCTCTGGCCACCCGGTTGAGGAGATACACCCAGGAGGATAAACAAGCTGTTCTCCACTGAACCAGCCAAGGTGTACTCTCAATGGCAGGGGAACAACAACCGGTCAGACCCACCAAGAGCTGAGGTGGAAAAATACTGGAAAGACATATGGGAAAGAAAGGCATCACACAACACCGATGCCCAATGGTTAGTGGACCTAAGAGCTGACCACAGCAACCTCCCAGAACAAGACGTCTCAATGGCAGACGTCCAAGAAAGAGTGTCAAAGATGAAGAGCTGGACAGCACCAGGCCCTGATATGATCCATACGTACTGGCTGAAGAAGCTAACTGCACTCCATGAACGCCTAGCAGCACAGATGAACCAGCTGCTGAGGGATGGAACCCACCCAGAATGGCTAACCCAAGGCAGGACAGTCCTAATCATGAAGGACCCCCAGAAGGGACCCATCCCATCCAACTACAGGCCAATTACCTGTCTCTGCACAACATGGAAGGCCCTGTCAAGCATCATTGCGGCAAAAATGAGTAAGCATGTGGCTCAATACACATGGCACAGAAAGGAATTGGCAGTAACACCAGAGGAGCCAAGCACCAGCTACTGGCCGATAGAACAGTCGCCCGAGACTGTAAGAAGAGACAGACCAACCTGTGCACTGCCTGGATTGACTACAAGAAAGCCTACGACTCAATGCCACACACATGGATACTGGAATGTCTGGAACTGTATAAGATCAACAGGAACCTAAGGACCTTCATACAGAACTCAATGGAAATGTGGAAGACAACCCTAGAGGCCAACTCAAAACCCATTGCCCAAGTCAACATCAAGTGCGGCATATACCAAGGAGATGCGCTATCACCACTGCTGTTCTGCATAGGCCTGAACCCCCTCAGTCAGATCATCACGAAGAGTGGCTACGGGTACCGATTCCGTAGTGGGGCAACAATCAGCCACCTGCTCTACATGGATGACATCAAGCTGTATGCCAGGAATGAGCGAGAAATAGACTCGCTGATCCACACCACCCGGATCTACAGCGATGACATAGGGATGTCATTCGGATTGGACAAGTGTGGCCGGATGGTCTCAAAGAGAGGCAAGATGATCCGGACTGAAGGGATTGACCTACCAGAGGGCAACATAGGTGATATCCAAGACAGCTACAAGTACCTTGGCATCCCACAGGCTAATGGAAACCATGAAGAGGCCACAGGGAAGTCAACCACAGCCAAATACCTCCAGAGAGTAAGGCAGGTCCTGAAAAGTCAGCTGAATGGTAAAAACAAGGTCCGAGCCATCAACATGTACGCATATATATATATATATATATATATATATATATATATATATATATAAAAAACATTACACACACACACAGTGGGGCAAAAAAGTATTTAGTCAGTCACCAATTGTGCAAGTTCTCCCACTTAAAAAGATGAGAGGCCTGTAATTTTCATCATAGGTATACCTCAACTATGAGAGACAAAATGAGAAAAAAAAATCCAGAAAAATCACATTGTCTGATTTTTAAAGAATTTATTTGCAAATTATGGTGGAAAATAAGTATTTGGTCAATAACAAAAGTTAATCTCAATACTGTGTTATATACCCTTTGTTGGCAATGACAGAGGTTAAACGTTTTCTGTAAGTCTTCACACGGTTTTCACACACTGTTGCTGGTATCTTGGCCCATTCCTCCATGCAGATCTCCTCTAGAGCAGTGATGTTTTGGGGCTATCGCTGGGCAACACAGACTTTCAACTCCCTCCAAAGATTTTCTATGGGGTTGAGATCTGGAGACTGGCTAGGCCATTCCAGGACCTTGAAATGCTTCTTACGAAGCCACTCCTTCATTGCCCGGGCGGTGTGTTTGGGATCATTGTCATGCTGAAAGACCCAGCCACGTTTCATCTTCAATGCCCTTGCTGATTGAAGGAGGTTTTCACTCAAAATCTCACGATACATGGCCCCATTCATTCTTTC
>NC_083571.1:41685942-41790942 GCF_027579695.1 Neoarius graeffei
GTGGCAAAACAATCACACCTGTATTTAATTGATGTTGTGTGTGTGTAGGTGTTTTGCAGTGATGGCCGAGGGCTGATATGGAGGAAGAAAGCTTGGAGGAGGCAGTTCTTCCAAATGGAGCATTCGTGTGTGTGGTGTGTATCACTCACACTTGAGCTGAAAAACAGTCATAAAATAAACATGGAATTGAGTACCACTACCTGCCTGCCTGTACTTCAGTGTTCTACCCACACTCAGGGACTGTTACATGATCATATGCAAAATTTCTGTCCTTTCCCAACATCTCAGTCAATAAATTCCATTGAAACTGGCAGCTAGAAGTGCAACATGCAAACTGCAGAACATGTTTCCTTTTTTATTTGATTGTCAAGATGAAAGCCCTAAACAAGGACATCTTGCTTCGTATTAAAATGTCACAAATTTTAATGGTCAATTTAAAGACATAGTTCCCCTTCCTTATCAAGATGACCCTCTAGCCAAATTTTTAGTTGTATGTTTTTTGGTGTCTGTCCACGGTTTTGATGCATGCAAATCTGACTGCCCTGTTTGAGGTGCACTTTTTTATATTTGCATGAAAATGCAACCCACAGGTGTATTACCATCATTGTCAGCAAATTCTAGGTAGCATATGAGAAATAAATAAATAAATAAATAAACCGAAGCTATTATGTTCAGTAGATTTGGTTTGATAGACACATTGTTTCACAGCTTCCTATTTCAGTGACAGTTCTTTATTGTGGCAATGAGAGTTTCCACCATTTTCATATAACCATGTGTATTTCAGTGGCAAGAATTCACTGGACTTGATAATTTGCTTCTGTCTGTTATGTTCATTCATTTCTGATGCATGTTCTTCTCCATATACACTCACTGACCATTTTATTAGGAACACGTATATACCTGGTTACTGACACAATCCAATCATGTTGCAGCAGCACAATGCATTAAATCATGTTGAAGAACTTCAGTGAATGTTCACATCAAACATCAAAATGAGGAAAAAGTTACTTTGACCATGGCATGGTTGTTGATTCCAGACAGGCTAGTTTGAGTATTTAAGAATACTACTGATGTCCTGGAATTTTTACATACAACAGTCTGTCAAGTTTACATAGAATGGTGTGGAAAAACAAACAACAACAACAACAACAAAACACCCAGTGAGTGGCACTTCTGTGGGCAAAAATATCTTGTCAGAGAAAAATAGCCAGACTGCTTCAGCCAAGAACAGAAATCTGAGGGTACAGTGGGCACAGACTTACTTAAACTGGACAGTTGAAGACTGGAAAAAAAATGTTGCCTGGTCTTTTTTCAATCGACAACTGTTCAGTTTCTGTGAGTCTGAACCCACTCTAGCCTTAGATTCATGTCCTAAGCTGACAGGAGTGGAACCCATTGTGGTCTTCTGCTGCTATTGGTTTGGTATGTTGTGCATACTTTTTTGCTCACTGTGGTTGTAAAAAGAGGTTAGCTTGAACCAATCTGGTCATTTACCCTGACCTCTCTCATTTACATGGCATTTCTACCCACAGAACTGCCATTCACTTTTTCAACCATTCTGTGTAAACTCTAGAGACTGCTGGACATGAAAGTCCCAGAAGATCAGCAGTTTTTGAAATAATCAAACAAGTCTTTCTGGTAGCAACAACAATGATGACGTCACTGAGATCACAGTCTTCTCCCATTCTGATGTTTGATAAGAATATTAACTGAAGCTCTTGACCTGTATCTGCATGAATTTATACAAATGCTGTGCTGCTGCATGATTGGCTCATTGGATGAATTAGCACATGTACACGTGTTCCTATTAAAGTTGACAGTGAGTATGTATATGTATGTATGTCATTATAGAGAAAAGGTGAGGCAAGAGTGTAGACAAAATAAGACAAAATTAAATTGAGCCAGAAAGCTTCGAATGACAGCTTTAATATTGAGGCAGAAGTGGTTTCACTCTCTCTCTCTCTTTCTCTCTCACTCACACACACTTTAGACAAATAAAAATATTAAATATTCTCCCTGTGCCTTGTTAGGCTGAAAACAGATTTGTGATTTGCACACAGTGTCTGACTGGGGATCAATGCAGATCACTCAATGTCATTAATAAGAAAGAATTTAATCCATGCAACAGTTGTACACCATCTTTCAAAATAGTTAATTAGTCTTAAAATATTAAGCAAGACATTGCTAGATAAGGTTAGGGACGTGTGGTGCACTCCCAATGGATCTAAATGCACAGTCAGTAAGTGTGGGTGTATGACCACAGTGTTGGCAACGTTGAAGGATGAACACTTGTTTCTACTCCGAGAACTAATCATGTATACTGCTAATATAAGCACGATTCAATGCAAAAAAATAAAAAAGTGTATATATATAATATGAATAATTATATACACTGTACCAGTAAAAAAAAGTTTTGGACTAATTCAATGGTTTATATTTATTTTATTTTTTTATTCATTAAAAGACACTTCATGTCTTCAAATAATGATGGACTGTCATTTCTCTTTACTTAGATGAGTGGTTCTTGACATAACATGGATTACTACAGATGTGGAATAGGGCTATTTACTGTATTTTTATTATTATTTACGATTTGATGGTCTCAAATGCATTAAGAAGACAAGAAATTCCA
Organism: Neoarius graeffei; assembly: GCF_027579695.1. Taxonomy (NCBI): domain Eukaryota; kingdom Metazoa; phylum Chordata; class Actinopteri; order Siluriformes; family Ariidae; genus Neoarius; species Neoarius graeffei. The sequence continues at coordinate 41,688,575 of NC_083571.1, forward strand.
CTAATTAACTTTTGACAATGCACAGTTGTTAACTGAAAAGAATTCCAGGTGACTACCTCATGAAGCTGAATAATTATATACACTGTACCAGTAAAAAAAAGTTTTGGACTAATTCAATGGTTTATATTTATTTTATTTTTATTCATTAAAAGACACTTCATGTCTTCAAATGATGGACTGTCATTTCTCTTTACTTAGATGAGTGGTTCTTGACATAACATGGATTACTACAGATGTGGAATAGGGCTATTTACTGTATTTTTATTATTATTTACGATTTGATGGTCTCAAATGCATTAAGAAGACAAGAAATTCCACTAATTAACTTTTGACAATACACAGTTATTAACTGAAAAGAATTCCAGGTGACTACCTCATGAAGCTGGTTAAGATAATGTCAATAGTGTGCAAAGTGTCATCAAGGTAAATGGTGGCTACTTTGAAGAAACTAAAATATGAAACATTTTTTAAACACTTTTTTGTTTACCACATAATTCCAAATATCTTCCATATGTTATTTCATAGTATTGATATCTTCAACATTGTTCTCCAATGTAGAAAATAGTCAAAAGAGAGAAAAACCTATGAATGACTGTCAGAGTGCAGGCACTTATGGATGCAGGTGCAGGGGACAGTGGGTACATCACAAACAAGTGTCCAGATCCAAATCTCCAAGCGTTAAACAAAGTCAGGGTTAGGCATGGGCCGGTCGATCAGCAAACAGGATATCAAAGGACAGGCGAGTAGTTGAGTAGGTAAATAAACGTAAGTGAGAGTCAAAAGCACTAACAATCAGGGAGAGTCAAGATAAGTCTTGGTTTGATCAGGTTTAGAGACACAGAATGATACTTCGCATGGAGGTGAGCGGAGTGGGAGAGTTCATTGCTGGGAGCACCATCTGCCAGGGCTCCTGGAATTGCTGGCTTGAGATATGACACATAGAAAGCTGAGGACATGCGGGAATGAGAAGGAAGTTCCAACCTGTAGGAGACCTTGTTAATGTGGTGTAGGATCTTGAATGGGCCTATATATCTGACCTGGGACTTGCGACAAGTATTGGGATTTCGGAGATTCATATTCAGCCCAGGGAAGGAATTGTGCCCAATCCTTGGGTTCTCCATACAGTAGACCCTGAGGAAGCACCCGATCTCCTGGTTAGTGCATTCCACTTGGCCGTTGGCCTGAGCGTGGTACTCAGACATTAGGCTGACCAAGACCCCCAGCTTGTCCATAAATGTTGTCCAGATTCTGGAAATGAATTGCGGGCCTGTCACTAACGATGTCTTCTGGAAGGCCAAAGTAATGGAACATGTGTAAACAAGAGTTCTGCAGTCTTGAAGGCAGTGAGTAGACCTGGCAAGGGGATGAGTTTCAGTGCTTTTGAGAATCGGTCAATGATAACCAGGATGACAGTGTTACCTTGGGCCTTGGGGAGATCGATGATAAAGTCAATGGCAAGATGGGACCAGGGTGTCTGTGATATGGGTAGTGGGCACAGCTTATTTCTTTATTCACCTCCCATGTAATGGCCGGATTAAAGCATCCCGGTGGTAGGATCAGAGTAGGTTCAGTAGTTGGGCCTGGCACTGTTGTGGATGTGGGACAGTGCATGCACCTTGGTGTTCTTGGAGCAGGGTTGGAACGAGATCCTGAACCTGAAACGTGTGAAGAACAGGGCTCATCTAGCCTGACAAGGGTTTAATTTTTTTGGCAGTTTTCAAGTACTCCAGGTTTTTATGGTCAGTGAGAATGGTGAACAGGTTTTTTGCTCCCTCTAGCCAGTGCCACCATTCTTCCAAGGCTAACTTGATAGCAAGGAGTTCCCGGTTGCCAATGTCATAATTCCATTCTGCAGACGTCAGTTTTTTTTAAAAGAAGATGACGGGATGTAACTTTGGTCTTTCACCTGTGCGTTGAGACAGTACCCCTCCTACCCCGGTCTCAGATGTATCAACCTCTACCATGAATGGGATGCTGGGGTCTAGATGTTACAAAATAGGACCTGAAGTGAATGCGGTCTTGAGATGCTCAAAAGCATCCTTGGTGGCCTGATTCCATTGCAGATGCTTGGGACCCTTTTTCAGTAGGGCTGTGAGAGGTGGCACTATGGAACTGAGGTTTCACAACCCCGATTCCAAAAAAGTTGGGACAAAGTACAAATTGTAAATAAAAACGAAATGCAATGATGTGGAAGTTTCAAAATTCCATATTTTATTCAGAATAGAACATAGATGACATATCAAATGTTTAAACTGAGAAAATGTATAATTTAAAGAGAAAAATTAGGTGATTTTAAATTTCATGACAACAACACATCTCAAAAAAGTTGGGACAAGGCCATGTTTACCACTGTGAGACATCCCCTTTTCTCTTTACAACAGTCTGTAAATGTCTGGGGACTGAGGAGACAAGTTGCTCAAGTTTAGGGATAGGAATGTTAACCTATTCTTGTCTAATGTAGGATTCTAGTTGCTCAACTGTCTTAGGTCTTTTTTGTCGTATCTTCCGTTTTATGATGCGCCAAATGTTTTCTATGGGTGAAAGATCTGGATGGCAGGCTGGCCAGTTCAGTACCCGGACCCTTCTTCTACGCAGCCAAAATGCTGCAAGATGCTGTTGATGCAGTATGTGGTTTGGCATTGTGATGTTGGAAAATGCAAGGTCTTCCCTGAAAGAGACATCGTCTGGATGGGAGCATATGTTGCTCTAGAACCTGGATATACCTTTCAGCATTGATGGTGTCTTTCCAGATGTGTAAGCTGCCCATGCCACACGCACTAATGCAACCCCATACCATCAGAGATGCAGGCTTCTGAACTGAGCGCTGATAACAACTTGGGTCGTCCTTCTCCTCTTTAGTCCGAATGACACGGCGTCCCTGATTTCCATAAAGAACTTCAAATTTTGATTCGTCTGACCACAGAACAGTTTTCCACTTTGCCACAGTCCATTTTAAATGAGCCTTGGCCCAGAGAAGACGTCTGCGCTTCTGGATCATGTTTAGATATGGCTTCTTCTTTGAACTATAGAGTTTTAGCTGGCAACGGCGGATGGCACGGTGAATTGTGTTCACAGATAATGTTCTCTGGAAATATTCCTGAGCCCATTTTGTGATTTCCAATACAGAAGCATGCCTGTATGTGATGCAGTGCCGTCTAAGGGCCCGAAGATCACGGGCACCCAGTATGGTTTTCTGGCCTTGACCCTTACGCACAGAGATTCTTCCAGATTCTCTGAATCTTTTGATGATATTATGCACTGTAGATGATGATATGTTCAAACTCTTTGCAATTTTACACTGTCGAACTCCTTTCTGATATTGCTCCACTATTTGTCGGTGCAGAATTAGGGGGATTGGTGATCCTCTTCCCATCTTTACTTCTGAGAGCCGCTGCCACTCCAAGATGCTCTTTTTATACCCAGTCATGTTAATGACCTATTGCCAATTGACCTAATGAGTTGCAATTTGGTCCTCCAGCTGTTCCTTTTTTGTACCTTTAACTTTTCCAGCCTCTTATTGCCCCTGTCCCAACTTTTTTGAGCTGTGTTGCTGTCATGAAATTTCAAATGAGCCAATATTTGGCATGAAATTTCAAAATGTCTCACTTTCGACATTTGATATGTTGTCTATGTTCTATTGTGAATACAATATCAGTTTTTGAGATTTGTAAATTATTGCATTCCGTTTTTATTTACAATTTGTACTTTGTCCCAACTTTTTTGGAATCGGGATTGTAAATTAATCTACAATAAAAGTTAAAGTTCAGAAAAAATCTGTAGTTCTTTAATGGGAGTAGGCCAGTCGGTGACTGTCGACACCTTGTTATTATCCATATTGATGCCCACTGTACTGCTGACATATCCAAGAAAATAAATTTGATGCACGTGGAACTCATTTTTCCGCTTTAACAAACAAGTGATTTTTGAGGACCCGGCTGAGTACAGTCCTAACGTGTACTTGGTGAGAGTCCTGGTCAAGAGAGTAGCTCAGGATATCATCAATGTACGCAATGATGTACTTCCCCAGCATGTCTTGTCGGACAGCAATGATAAGGCACTGTAATACACTTGATGCACAAGACAGGCCAGAAGGCATGACACAGTACTCAAAATGACCTGACGTGGTGCTGAAGGCAGTCTTCCATTCATCCCCCTTGCAAATTCTGACACGATTATATGCACTTTGGGGGTCAGGTTTGATGAATACCTTGGCAGATCTGAGTTGCACAAGAGCAGATGGCACAAGTGGGAGTGGGTATGGATACTTGACAGTGATTTGATTTAGGCCATGGTAATCTAGGCATGGACGGAGACCTCCCCCTTTCTTCTTCACAAAGAAGAAGCTCGCAGATGCTGGAGAAGTGGAAGGATGAATGTACCCCTGCTGTAAGGCCTCTTGCACATATTCCTCCATCGGTGCCTGCTCAGCAATGGAGAGGGAATAGATGCAATTGCATGGCAGCAAGGTTCCAAGGAGGAGGTCAATAGTGCAGTCATAAGGTTGGTGTGGTGGAAGGCCACTGGTTTTACCCTTGCTGAAAATTTCACTAAGGTTGTGATAGCAGGCGGGAATATGTTCTATGCCTTCTGGTGCAGGACTTTCAACAGATGTGGATGCCACGGAGATGTGCGGGAGCTGGAGGCATTGTCGGAAACAGGAAGGAGACCAATGCAGGATTTCTTTGTTCTGTCATGATATGAACAGGTCATGGGTTGGAAGCCAGGGAAAACCAAGAATTAAAGCAAGATGGACTGTGCAGGTGATGAACAGGGCAATACTTTCAATGTGAAGTGCACAGCCTTGAATATTTAGAGGAAGCATATGTGTGGTGATCAGCCCCTCTCTGATGGGACCGCCATCTATGGCCTGTAGCCTTACTGGGTGTTGTAGCTCCTCATTGGGTAGGTTGAGCCTTTGGACGGTCCCAAGGCTGATGAAGTTACTTTCTGCCCCTGAATCTATGAGTGCAGAAAGGACATGAGTCTGGTAGTTTCAGTAGCACATGGATTTTGAATGAAGGAGAGGAAATGAGTTTATGATTCACCTGGCTGATAGAACCGGCTTCGGCCTGACGGTCCCCCTCTCATTGAGCTTTGGGTGGTTGGACTGGACAAGTGACCAGTAGATGACCCTGTTCCCTGCAGTAAAAACATAATTCCTTATGACGTCTCTTTTCTCTTTGAGTGTGAAGTGCAGGCATGGGAAATCTCCATCGGTGTGGAGGTTCATGGTGGCAGGGAGATAGCTGGAGTATGTTGAATGGAGGGACAGTTCTGCAGCATATGATCCAACCTGATGGCTAGGTCAATTAGAGAGTCTAAAGCGAGTTGTTCATCATGACATGCTAGTTCAGTGAGTACTTCAGAATTTTTACCTTACCCGAATGCTGCTTTTAATGCTGGTTCATTTCAGCCACTTCCAGCTACAAGCATGTGAAATTCTAGGACGTATTCAGTGACTCACTCCCTGTTGGATGGTCAATAATTTTTCTCGGACCTCTACTCCATCTGGCTGATGGTAAAAGACTCGCTTAAACATCTCCACAAAATGATCATAAGATGATGTATGTTCACCACCTTGATGGCATCCATCCATTTCATGGCCTTTCCGGTGAGGAGGTTAATGAACTGAGCCACGTTTTGCTCTTCTGTGGCACTGGCAAGGGTGGAGAAGTACAGAGATCTTGCAGTCACGTGACCGGAAAGTACACAGCCGCCATCTTGTCGGTAAAAAACACCGCTGAATACTGCTGCACTCGTGTACAAAATGGATAAATTTCAACCGACGGACTACACGACTCATTTTTCTAATGAACAGATAACTAGATATATGTCTAAAATAAACGACCTACAGATTAGTGACCCTTATCGATTACCGGACGTAGTTTTCATGACCGTGTCAGTGGATATTGAACTGCCAGAGGTGGAATACCCAGACATGTATAATTACCTCGTTAACTTTCCCTCACTGTTCAGTGGTGAAGCACTGCGTGCTTATAAATCTCTGGACAGTTATCTTTACAGAAAGTCAGGATTTGTCAGCCGCCCTCAGATGTGGCATCTTGTAAACAAGAAAATAACAATTCTCATTGGATGGGTAAGTCACTTAAGTATTACTAGTACTGATACTAGATATATCAGTAGTATCTAGTATAGCACTGAACAGCCAATTATAGAATAGAATAAGGTAATTCCAAATCGTCCATCTTGTTTACCATGGATCTGGCACTGGAGAGGTAGAGGCTTGGCAGTGGAGATTTGAGTGGCTGTTTTCTGAGCTTAGTCAACAGGCCAGCTCTGCAGCCTCGCTTTTGCTTCCGCTCCCGACACCGCCTCCTTCGCCTGCCAGACCCGATAACAATCCACGGAGACCCCGCTGGTCTTGCTATCTCGTCCGGAATGTTGTGCATGCAATGGAAATCGCTATAAACTGTCATTGTCTGCTGGAAACCAATGTCCAGTAAGTCCATACGGTTGTAGTGGATATTGAAGTCCGGTACAGACGAACAACACGCAAAAATACACACAAAAAACATAAAAAACGTGCACAGGTAGGGAGAGCTTGTAGCCGCAGCCGTTGTAGTAGAATTGTATATAGTAGGGTTTTCCAGAAGAAAAGGTAGAAGTAGAAGCAGTACAGTAGAACCAGAAGTAGAAGGCGGAAATATGGCGTTTGACCGACAAGATGGCGTTTGTTACAATCTGGATCAGCTGTGACGTCACATGCAAGATCTCTACAGAGAGCATTGAAGAAGGAAGCCTTTGCATTATGAAACCTCCCCAGAATATTTCTCCGGTCAAGGGACCATGACAGCATTCACGGAAGAAGCGGGGCATGTCAGGAGGGCCTGCGAGACAACAGCAGTTAGTTGAGACATTCGAGTGTTAAGCTCACTCAACATTTGTTGATGTTCCCCTAATAAACACCCCTGTTGACAGCTGTTTGCTTCGCCTCCACTGCTGCATCCATTCTTGAGGCAAAGTATCCTGTCAGAGTGTAAGCACTTACGGATGCAGGTGCAGGGGAGACCAGGTATGTTGCAAACAGGTGTCCAGATCCAAATCTCCAAATGTTAAATAAAGTCAGGGTTAGGCGTTGACTGGTCGGTCAGCAAATAGGATATCAAAGGCAAGTGAGTAGTCAAGTAGGTAATATAAAGTATTACCTGGAATATTTTCTGGAATTTGTAAGTGAGAGTCAAAAGCACTAAGAGTCAAGGAGAGTCAAGATAAGGCTTGGTATGATCAGGTTCAGAGACACAGAATGATAATTCACATGGAGGTGAGTGTTTGCTGGGTTTAAGTAGGGTCTTGATTAGTCTCTTTATATGGAACAGATGCACCTTTAGAATTCTGGAGAGGCAGGGCGCTGTGGTGTTTGGGAATTGTAGTCTGGAGTGGACATGTTTGAATGCCACTCCAAACCTAGATTTTCTGCACTGTTACTGACAACAATTAGGTGTGTCCAAACTTTTGACTGGTACTGTGTGTGTGTGTGTGTGTGTGTGTGTGTGTGTGTGTGTGTGTGAGTGAGTGTGAGAGAGAGAGAGAGAGAGAGTGTGAGAATGAATATTATATTCACACACACACACACACACACATATCTTAAAAAATTTGAATATCATGAAAAAGTTAATTTTTTTCTAATTTAATTCAGGGCGGCACGGTCGTGTAGTGGTTAGCGCTGTCGCCTCACAGCAAGAAGGTCCTGGGTTCAAGCCCCGGGGCCGGCGAGGGCCTTTCTGTGCGGAGTTTGCATGTTCTCCCCGTGTCCGCGTGGGTTTCCTCCGGGTGCTCCGGTTTCCCCCACAGTCCAAAGACATGCAGGTTAGGTTAACTGGTGACTCTAAATTGACCGTAGGTGTGAATGTGAGTGTGAATGGTTGTCTGTGTCTATGTGTCAGCCCTGTGATGACCTGGCGACTTGTCCAGGGTGTACCACGCCTTTCGCACGTAGTCAGCTGGGATAGGCTCCAGCTTGCCTGCGACCCTGTAGAAGGATAAAGCGGCTAGAGATAATGAGATGAGATTTAATTCAAAAAAGGTAAACTTTCATATATTTTATATTCATTTTACATAAAGTGAAATAGTTCAAGCCTTTTTTGTTTTAATTTTAATGATTTTGGCTTATAGCTCATGAAAATCAGAAAAATCAGAAAAAGGATGTACAATACAGAAATGTCCAACTTCTGAAAAGTAAAAATTTGGTTGGGGCTCTTTCACCACAAATTACTGCATCAATGCAGTGTAGCATGGAGGCGATCAGCCCAGGTTATTGAAGCCCAAGTTGCTTTGATAGAGGCCTTCGGCTCATCTGTATTTTTGGGTCAGGTGTTTCTCATACTCCTCTTGACAATACCCAGTTTTGGTACTGTGGGCAGGTGCTAAGTCTTGCTGGAAAAGGAAATCAGCATCTCCATAAAGCTTGTCAACAGATGGAAGTATGAAGTGCTCTAAAAATCTCCTGGTAGATGGCTGCATTGACTTTGGACTTGATAAAACACAGTGGACCAACGCCAGTAGATGACATGGCACCCCAAATCATTACACACTGTGGAACCTTCACACTGAACTTCAAACACCTTGGATTCTGTGCCACTCCACTCTTCCTCCAGACTCTAAGACATTGATTTCTAAATGAAATGCAAAATTTACTTTGAGCTGAAAAGAGAACTTTGGACCACTGAGCAACAGTCCAGTTCTTTCTCTCCTTAGCCCAGGTAAGATGCTTCCGGCATTGTCTCTGGTTCAGGAGTGGCCTGATATTAGGAATATGACAGGTGTAACCCCTTTTCTGAAGACGCCTGTGTGTAGTGGCTCTTGATACACTGACACGAGCTTCAGTTTACTCCTTGTAAAGCTCTCCCAAATTCTTGAATCAACTTTTCTTGACAATCCTCTTGAGTCTGCGGTCATCCCTGTTGCTTGTGCACCTTTTCCAGCCAGCCTTTTCAGCAATGACCTTCTGTGACTTACCCTGCTTGTGGAGGGTGTTGATGATTGTCTTCTGGACAAGTTGTCATGTCAGCAGTCTTCCCCATGATTGTGGTTGCATGCACTGAACTAGACCAAGAGATATACAGTATTTATACTGTTTTACTCAAACTTGAAATGAAATCTAATATTTTGAGAATATATATATATGTGTGTGTGTGTGTGTGTGTGTGTGTGTGTGTGTGTGCTGTAGGCCATAATTGTAATTTGTTCAGTTCAGTTCACTTTATTATCCCAAAGGGAAACTTGTCTTGCAGTTAGGTGCACAGGATAACAAAAAAGACAGACAACAGTTACAAGAAAGAAAAACGAAAACAACAGTGGACTATATACAGTACAAAAAGTAATTCCATCACACCAGTCTAGGTTTCTGCCAGATGGTTTTCAAAATTATTCATTTCCTGTAAAGCAACAATGTGCAAATTAAGCAGGCGTATTGCACCAGGAACAAAGGAATTTTTAGTCCTGTTGCATTTATAAAATGGGACTCTTAGTATTCAGCCTGAAGGAAGAGCTCCAGATTTACAGTGAAGGGGGTGATTTTTGCAGTCTAATATAGACCTCGCCTTTTGGAGGACCTGTTTTTCATAAATGGCCATCAAAGATGACTGTAGGGTGCCTATCAACTTGTCAGCCACCTTTACAATATGGCTCAGATGATTTTTGTCCTTAACGCTGATGCTTCCATACCAGGCAATAAAAGGAAAAGTAAGAACAGATTGTATAAAAGATTTGTAAAACAGGGACAAAATTTTCCTATCCACATTAAACAAGTTTAACTTCCTAAGGAAGTACAAGTGTTGCTGTCTTTTCCTACAGATGGCTTCAGTATTTACATCGAATTTCAACCTGTTGTCGATCATTGTGCCCAGATATTTATACTGATCAAAAAATTCGATACAACCCCCTTTGATGTAGGTCTGCGGTGGAGAGCAAGATGGATTCCTTCTAAAGTCAATGACCATGTCCTTGGTTCAACTGAAGGAAAGACTCATCACACCATCTGACAAACTCATCAACCACTGGCCCATGCTGAAATTCATCTTTATGCAGTAAACTGACAATAACCTTATCATCAGCAAATTTCAGGATGTGCCTATCCCTATGCTAGTTTCTACAGTCATTAGTGTAGTGGATGTACAGCAAGGGGGACAGAACAACCCTGAGGAGAGCCAGTGGAGGAGAAGCGCCGTTCTGATAGACAGCCGTTAACCTTCATCCTCTGGGATCTATTGGTTAAAAAGTCTATGGTCCAGCCCACAATGTTCCCATCAAGATTAAAATGAGTTAATAATTTCCTGGTTAAAACATGTGGCTGGATAGTATTAAAAGCAGATGAAAAGTCCAGAAATAAGAGCATGGCATGTGTGCCAGGGCCTTCCAAGTGGTCATACAGAAGGTTGAGTAATGTAATTTGGGCATCCTCAACTCCTATCCCAGCCCTATATGCAAACTGCATGGGATCCAGGGTCTTGCCCACCCTTACCAACAATACACATTTCACCAACCTTTCAAATGGCTTCATGACCAGTGAGATCAATGCCACTGGCCTGAAGTCATTTAAATTCTTAGAAGTTTGCATGTTCTCCCCATGCTATGCTTGTGTGGGTTTCCTCTGGGTGCTCTGGTTTCCTCCACCATTCAAAGACATGTGGTTAGGTTAACTGGCTACTCTAAATTGCCCACAGGTGTGAACGTGTGTGAATGGTTGAGAGGAGAAAACCTCTATAATAATCCAGTAGAAGGCAACAGGGAACCACTACTGTAATTCTTCCCTTGAAACTTTGATGGCTGGAGCCATCAGAGTGGCCACGTCACTGTAACGATATTCCAAACAGATAGATAGGCCATATTTAATCAAAATTAAAATAGAGAAATGCTTGGAACATTTTAGTTTGTGTGTATTGATTTGAGAATATATTAAATTTTAACATTCTTAAATAACTGATGGAAAATATTGAACTTTTTAAAGATATTCAAATTTTTTTAGATGTACAGATACTAGTATTTCATGTCAGGTCAGACATGGGGCCTGCGGTTGGTAACACTGTCACCTAGTACAACCCGCCATATGGTTGGGTGGTCAGTGACTAAACCGGTTCCCCCACCAGTGTACGCTGGTGAGGAGGGTGGCATGACACCCAGCAGGATGAAAAACAAGACCTGCCAAAGGGCAGATGAACCAATGACCAACATGCACCTCAAGCTCCATTGGAGGGCAGTCAATGGTGGAAACCAAGTGGGTGAAGGTGGATGAACAGACAGCTGCTGTGACCAGCTGGGAGGGCAGTCTGCACTTGTGGATCTGAGTCAGTTAGTGCACCCATGTCCATCTTCTGCATGTTGCAATTATGTACCTGCAGTCTTTGATGTCCACAGGAAGAGAGAGGAGTGTCGGGCCAGCACAACCTCATTACCCCTTATCTGTTATGCAGGTTTTTCTTGTGATTGGAGTGGTAGTCAGTGTGCTATGGTATATATGCTTCTAGTAATTACGTGTCACCAAGATACAAGAATGCCAACCTGTCCGAAACACGAGGTCCCAGGTTCTACCACCAGCTTGCAATACCTTCATTTGCCTGAAATGTCAATGTCACTCACAAATAGGGCTGTTTATCCACAGCAGGTCTAAACACAACATCAGCAATTAATCCACTGAACTTGACTGCTCAGTCCATCATAATTTTATATCACACACACACACACACACACACACACGTTTTACTGGGAAATAACCCACTCATTTTTCATACGAACTACATCCGGGATATTGAGTAACATATTTTTCAATATTTTTACTTGTGAGGATAAGCAATGAATTGTTTTGATAAATTTGCATCCTTTTTATTTGTGAATGTGTCTCTATGATAAAAAGAAAATCACATGTTGGCATGAAGATATGAAGTTTATCTTCTCGTGTAGAAAAACTTGCATTTTTCATATGAAATACATCATGGACCTGAGTGATACATTTCCCAGTAATTCACTCTGATGACATCACTACCAGTGTTTTCCCACTGACTTGACGTGCATTGTCAAAATGGCAAACTGGTTCAAAATTAAAATTCTTCCAATTAACTTGCATATTTTTTGTGGATGTGTCTATATAATAAAAATAATATTACACAGTGGCATGAAGATATGAAGTTTATCTTCCCATACTGAAAATTATTATACATACGGGCCACTTTTTCCATTGAATAAAAGCATGTATTCTATTCCCTTCTAGCGGGTTTATTGATGGCATGCAATATTGTTATCATATCGCTTATCCTCCATGTATTACACCACTCTCCCCAATGGAGAATGAGCTGCAATATTGTTATAATATTGCACTTTGTCAAGACAACATGACGTTACACATCAGAGCTCATGCAAAGATCCAATGACAAAACTTTTCTGCTGTGCATGCGCACAAGCATTTCTTTGTTGGCAGGGAAAGAGAGAAGATCCAGTGCTAGGTTTAAGCACGAAATAAATAAACTGAAAACTGAAACTGAAGACACACTGAACACCTGAAAGGCTACCAAAACTTCATTATATATTCTTCTCGCATATTTACAAGAGAAAAACACACCAACGGGCATTGAAAGACTGAAAAGAGACACATTGGAGACATAAAACTTCTGCACTAGCGAGTGACTGTGACAATTTGTACACAAACATGGCCGCAAGGTTTGCTTCATTAAAAGCGGAAGATTTAGAGAGAATTTTGACAGAGAGAGATGCGCTGAACACCCGAAAGGCTACCAAAACTTCACTGGATACTCTTCATGCATTTAATCTTCTGCATTAAATATATGGAAAAACTGGAAAAGAGACAAGTCGGAGACGTCAAACTTCCATGCTAGTGAGTGACTGTGACAGTCTGTGCACAAACATGGCCATGAGGTTTGCTTCATTAAAAGTGAAAGATTTAAAGAGAAAGATGTGCTGAACACCTGAAAGGCTACCAAAATCATATCTCATCTCATTATCTCTAGCTGCTTTATCCTGTTCTACAGGGTCGCAGGCAAGCTGGAGTCTATCCCAGCTGACTACGGGCGAAAGGCGGGGTACACCCTGGACAAGTTGCCAGGTCATCACAGGGCGGCTACCAAAATTTCACTGGATATTCTTCACGCATATTTACAAGAGAAAAACATACCAATGGACATCAAAAAACTGGAAAAGAGAACAATAGTGGAAATATTGTCAAAGTTCTACTTGGAGGTGAGGAAAAGTGATGGAGACTTTTACAAGAGGACTTCACTTGTGGACTTCACTCAGCAAAGCCCTTTTGTTTTGAACAACTGCAATGTAATAATTAACTATGACCAAAAGTAACTTGAACTGTCAACCTGTATATACAGTGATGCTTAAAAGTTTGTGAACCCTTTAGAATTTTCGATATTTCTGCATAAATATGACCTAAAACAACATCAGATTTTCACACAAGTCCTAAAAATAGATAAAGAGAACCCAGTTAAACAAATGAGACAAAAATATTATACTTGGTCATTTATTTATTGAGGAAAATGATCCAATATTACATATCTGTGAGTGGCAAAAGTATGTGAACCTCTAGGATTAGCAGTTAATTTGAAGGTGAAATTAGAGTCAGGTGTTTTCAATAAATGAGATGACAAATCAGGTGTGAGTGGGCACCATTTTATTTAAAGAACAGGGATCTATCATAGTCTGATCTTCACAACACATATTTGTGGTAGTGTATCATGGCCCGAAAAAAGGAGATTTCTGAGGACGTCAGAAAAAGCGTTGTTGATGCTCATGAGGCATCTCTAAAGAGTTTGGACTCTACCAATCCACAGTCAGACAGATTGTGTATAAATGGATGAAATTCAAGACCATTGTTACCCTCCCCAGGAGTGGTCGACCAACAAAGATCATTCCAAGAGCAAGGCATGTAATAGTCTGCGAGGTCACAAAGGACCCCAGGGTAACTTCTAAGCAACTGAAGGCCTCTCTCACATTGGTTAATGTTCATGAGTCCATCATCAGAAGAACACTGAACAACAATGGGCTGCAAGGAGAAAGCCACTGCTCTCCAAAAAGAACATTGCTGCTCATCTGCAGTTTGCTAAAGATCATGTGGACAAGCTGGGAGGCTATTGGAAAAATGTTTTTTGGATGGATGAGACTAAAATAGAACTTTTTGGTTTAAATGAGAAGCATTATGTTTCGAGAAAGGAAAACACTGCATTCCAGCATAAGAACCTTATCCCATCTGTGAAACATGGTGGTGGCAGTATCACGGTTTGGGCCTGTTTTGCTGCATCTGGGCCAGGATGGCTTGCCATCATTGATGGAACAATGAATTCTAAATTATACCAGCGAATTTTCAAGGAAAATGTCAGGACATCTGTCCATGAACTGAAACTCAAGAGAAGGTGGGTCATGCAGCAAGACAATGACCCTAAGCACACAAGTCATTCTACCAAAGAATGGTTAAAGAAGAATAAAGTTAATGTTTTGAAATGGCCAAGTCAAAGTCCTGACTTTAATCCAATGGAAATGTTGTGGAAGGATCTGAAGCGAGCAGTTCATGTGAGGAAACCCACCAACATCCCAGAGTTGAAGCTGTTCTGTATGGAGGAATGGGCTAAAATTCCTCCAAGCCGGTGTGCAGGACTGATCAACAGTTACCGGAAACATTATTTGCAGTTATTGCTGCACAAGGGGGTCACACCAGATACTGAAAGCAAAGGTTCACATACTTTTGCCACTCACAGATATATAATATTGGATCTTTTTCCTCAATAAATAAATGACCAAGTATAATATTTTTGCCTCATTTGTTTAACTGGGTTCTCTTTATCCACTTTTAGGACTTGTGTGAAAATCTGATGATGTTTTAGGTCATATTTATGCAGAAATATAGAAAATTCTAAAGGGTTCACAAACTTTCAAGCACCACTGTAGCTTGTATATAAGTTGGGTTGTTGTTCAGGCTTTTTGGACTTATACCATTTTTATTGTTAGAACTTTGTACATGTACATTGGATTGACAGAACATTGAATTACATTTGATCAGAATCAGCATTCAATATTGCTAAGTTACCCCCTGCACTTAACTTTTTGTAAAATCTATAATTGTTCTATCGAATGCGTATGTATAATAATATTGGCTGGCTTTTTTTGTGGTATATCAGATATATTCCATTCAGCTTGCATGATACTGAACTCGTCTTCGACTCGTTCAGTATCATGCTAGCTGAATGGAATATATCTGATATACCACTCAAAGCCAGCCAGTATTATTTAAATATTTCACTCTTTTGTGATTCACCACTTGAAGATAAACTGTCAGTGATGCAGCATAGAGGTGGACGTAATCGCAGGGAAGAGTTTATTTACAGGTGTGCACAATAAGTATGCAAAATATGAGGCAAGGTCAGAGAGTTACAAACTGAAAAAAAACCCAGACACATAAACAGAGTGCTAAACCTGGCAAGGGAACAAACATGAAGAAGACAACAAATTCAATCATAATACTTCACAAAGTGCATGAGTTGTCAGCATCCTTTTAAGTGGACACTGATTGCACTCCAAATCCACAAAAGGTGCATGTAATTCATCTGAGTCATGCCCAGCACACTCCATGCACAAGCATGAGCACCTGAAGGTGTGACAGAACCACCACCCAACAAAAGAGCTGCCTCCAGAAGCTAAATTCCTCCTTGGACAGCCCCTGGGAAGAGGACTTGGCACTAGATGCTATGCTACCCATGCTCCACTTTAGTTTGAAGGGATGTGGCATCAGAACATGGGTTAAGGCAGGGGCTTGGGCTCGGGTCAAGCTTTGAACAAGGGCAACGACACAAACAGAGGCTTGGGTTCTGGTTGAGACATGGACTTGGGTTCCAGACAGGGCATGAACTCCTGACAGGGCATGCACATGGGCTCGGGCTATGGACAGGACCTCGGCTTGGGCTCAGGCTCTGGACTAGGCATGGACATGGGCTTGGGCTCCAGACTAGGCCTGACCTCCAGACTGGCCTTGGGCATGGACATGGCTTCAAGGCATGGACATGGGCACAGCTCTGGACAAGACATGGCTTCAAGGCATTGAAATGGTTTCAGGCATGGGCATGGGCTCTGGACAAGACATGGCTTCAGGCAAAGATGTGGTTTCAGGCATGGACATAGGTTTGAGCATGGGCATGGACCCTGGCCTCAGCATGAGCAGAAATTTTAACATGGGCATAGACACAGTTATCAGCATGGGCATTGACTTGGGCATGACTCTGGGTTTGGACTCGGACTTTAACATGGACTTAAATCTTGGCTTGGGTACTGGCATGAACATGGGCATGGACTTCGACATGGGCTTGGATCGTGGCATGAGCACTGGAATTAGCATGGGCATGGACTGGGACCTGGGCTTGGATCTTTGCATGGGCATCAGAGTGATGACCTCATCCCCACTGAAGCCCAGCAGCGGTGCGACGACCTCTTTCCTGCTGAAGTCTGGTGGTGGTGCAAGCAGTGTAAGCCTCTGGTGCTGGCTCTAGAGCTGGCTCTGGAGTGGAAGCCACTCTGTTGGCCTCTGGTGCTGGCTCTGAAGTGGAGACATCCTCTTGTGCCATTGCATTGGCCCCTGGAGGGAGCTCGAGAGTGAAGGCTTCCTCTTCTGCAGCTGCATTGGCCTCTGTAGGGAGCTCTGGAGCGCAGGCCTCCACTTCTGCTGCTACGTCAGCCTCTGTAGGGAGCCCTGGAGCAAAGGCCTCCGGAGGGAGAGCTGGTATGAAGGTCCTTCTCTGCTTCTGTGTCAGCCTCTGGAGGGACCTCTGGAGTGATGGCCTCCTCTTCTGTCGCTGCACCGGCATCTGGAGGGAGCTCTGGAGTGATGGCCTCCTCCTCTATCACTGCGTCAGCCTCTGGAGTGTTACCCCCCCCAAAAAAAAAAATAAATTATACACCTCCTTCCTGGACATCCAGAACCAGGACTTGAGTTCCTCAGCAAATGCCTGGGAGCTCTGGAGGCATGGGTGCTGCACTTTCACCAAGCACTCAACCCACTGTCGTGCTGGTCCGGTGAGCCAATAAATCATGCAACAGACCCACAATGTCTTAGGAGGTTTGCGCTCTACTGAGTCTTCATAGAAAAATCTGCACTGCAGAAAAAAAAATCCATGAGGCATCTGTTCTACTCCGTCATATGGTGGCGATATGTCCAGCCCCAGCCACTGAAGAAAAATTATAGATCATGCCTGTTCTCTTCCATTACATCCATTGTTTGGCAAAGTATTCTGTCAGTGATGTAGTGTAGAGACAGACGTAACAGAGAAGGGTTTATTTACAGGTGTGTGCGATATACAAAATGTGAGGCAAGGTCAGAGAATTATAAACTGAAACATATGAAAGTGAAGCAAACATAAACCAGAGTCATAAACAGTGCTAAACATGGCAAAGGAACAAGTGTGAGCAAGACAACAGATTCATTCATAATACTTCACAAAGTGCATGAGTTGTCAGCATCCTTTTAAGCGCACACTGAATGTGCTCCAAATCTGTAACAGGTGCATGAAATTAGTCTGAGGCACGCCCAGCACGCTTCGTGTGCGAGCTCGAACGCATGAAGGCATGACATAAACTTCATATCTTCGCGCCACCTTGTAATATCCTCTCTCTCATATTTTATATATGTGGTCAGAAGTTTACATACACTCATCATGGACATGAATGTCATGGTAATTTTGGGCTGTTGATGATATCCTTGAACTGTTCTTTTTCCAGGATGGAATGATTGTACAGCATACATCTCTAATGACTTCAAAAAACAAGAATTGAGTTCACAAGTTTGAATTCATTTTGGATTTTCTCTAATCCACACAGGGTCAAAATTATACATACAGGCTCAACTATATACATACATTCACTTAAATTTGTTAATAAGTGGTGCTGAAGGTTCTACAATGTCTTTTAACTTGACAAGGCCAAGGCCTATTAACTTCTTGTTCATGATCATGATTGACTACAACTGTTAGTTTCTCTTTGCCAGCATAAAAAGGATTTGTTTGACAGCACTCATTGGATTGACCAATACTCAGAACCATGGGAAAGTTCAAGGAACTCAGTGAAGATCTAAGAAGGAGAATTGTAGACTTACACAAGTTGGGAAGGTCTCTTGGAGCCATTTCTTAATAACTGCAAATTCCAAGATCATCAGTTCAAACAATTGTATGCAAGTACAAGTTATTTGGATGTGTCACCACTTTAGCAAGGTCTGGAAGAAGACCCAAACTGTCACCCTCAAATGAGAGGAAATTGGTTAGGATGTTCAGGAACAACCCAGAAACCACCAAGTCTCAAGCCTGCCATGAACTGGAAACTGCTGGAACACCAGTGTAACTGTCCACAGTGAAGCGAGTTTTACATCGCCATGGACTGAGAGGGTACTGACCAAGAAAGAAGCCTCTGCTCCAAAATCAACACCTTCAAGCTCAACTAAAATATGCAGCTGCCCACATGGACAAGCCAAATGTTTTCTGGAGAAAAGTTTTATGGTCAAACAAGACAAAGATTTGGCCACAATGACAAGAAGTATGTTTGGAGGAGTAAAGGTGGGGCTTTCAAACCTAAGAACACTCTACCAACTGTCAAACATGGTGGTGGTAGCATCATGCTCTGGGGATGTTTTGCTGCCAGTGGTACTGGTGCATTGCACAAAGTAGATGGAATAATGAATGAGGACTACTTCCAAATTCTTCAACTTCACATCAAATAAACAGCTAGATGGCTGAAACTTGGACACAACTGGATGTTCTAAAAGGACAATGATCCCAAACACACCTCAAAACTGGTTTTGGAATGGACAAAGCAGGCTAACATTAAGCTTCTGGAATGGCCTTCCCAAAGCCCCGACCTCAAGCCAATTGAAAATTTGTGGGCTACTATTAAAAACCGGGTCCATGCCAGGAAACCAACCAATTTAAATGAAATCTACCAATTCTGCCAAGAAGAGTGTTCAAATATCTTGCCAGGATTATGCCAGAAGCTTGTTGATAGCTACCAAAAGCATCTGGTCGAGGTGCAACTCGCTAAAGGACATTTAACCAAATATTAGTGGGGGTGTATGTATATACAGGGGGCTGCAAAAGTAGGTATACAGTAAGGATTATTCCAGTATTATAATAGTGGTGCTAGGTTTCATTTAATACTAATGTTTTGTGTGAACATTTTGTTTTTCATTACTGTATACCTAATTTTGCAGCCCCCTGTATACAGTGGTGCTTGAAAGTTTGTGAACCATTTAGAATTTTCTATATTTCTGCATAAATATGACCTAAAACATCATCAGATTTTCACACAAGTCCTAAAAGTAGATAAAGAGAACCCAGTTAAACAAATGAGACAAAAATGTTATACTTGGTCATTTATTTATTGAGGAAAATGATCCAATATTACATATCTGTGAGTGGCAAAAGTATGTGAACCTTTCCTTTCAGTATCTGGCGTGACCCCCTTGTGCAGCAATAACTGCAACTAAACATTTCCGGTAACTACTGATCAGTTCTGTACACTAGCTTGGAGGAATTTTAGCCCGTTCCTCTGTACAGAACAGCTTCAACTCTAGGATGTTGGTGGGTTTCCTCACATGAACTGCTCGCTTCAGGTCCTTCCACAACATTTCGATTGGATTAAGGTCAGGACTTTGACTCGGCCATTCCAAAACATTAACTTTATTCTTCTTTAACCATTCTTTGGTTGAACAACTTGTGTGCTTAATGTTGTTGTCTTGCTGCATGATCCACCTTCTCTTAAGATTCAGTTCATAGACAGATGTCCTGACATTTTCCTTTAGAATTCACTGGTATAATTCAGAATTCATTGTTCCATCAAGGATGCAAGCCATCCTGGCCCAGATGCAGCAAAACAGGCCCAAACCACGATACTACAGCCACCATGTTTCACAGAAGGGAGAAGGTTCTTATGCTGGAAAGCAGTGTTTTCCTTTCTCCAAACATAACGCTTAAAAAAAGTTCTATTTTGGTCTCATCTGTCCACAAAACATTTTTCCAATAGCCTTCTGGCTTGTCCACGTGATCTTCAGCAAACTGCAGATGAGCAGCAATGTTCTTTTTGGAGAGCAGTGGCTTTCTCCTTGCAACCCTGCCATGCACACCATTGTTGTTCAGTGTTCTCCTGATGGTGGACTCATGAACATTAACCAATGTGAGAGAGGCCTTCAGTTGCTTAGAAGTTACCCTGGGGTCCTTTGTGACCTCGCCGACTGTTACACGCCTTGCTCTTGGAGTGATCTTTGTTGGTTGACCACTCCTGGAGAGGGGAACAATGGTCTTGAATTTCATCTATTTGTACACAATCTGTCTGACTGTGGATTGGTAGAGCCCAAACTCTTTAGAGATGCCTGATGAGCATCAACAATGCTTTTTTTGAGCTCCTCAGAAATCTCCTTTGTTCAGGCCATGATACACTTCCACAATCATGTGTTGTGAAGATCAGACTTTGATAGATCCCTGTTCTTTAAATAAAACAGGGTGCCCACTCACACCTGATTGTCATCCCATTGATTGAAAACACCTGACTCAATTTCACCTTCAAATTAACTGCTAATCCTTGAGGTTCACATACTTTTGCCACTCACAGATATGTAATATTGGATCATTTTCCTTAATAAATACATGACCAAGAATAATATTTTTGTCTCATTTGTTTAACTGGGTTCTCTTTATCTACTTTTTGGACTTGTGTGAAAATCTGATGTTGTTTTAGGTCATATTTATGCAGAAATATAGAAAATTCTAAAGGGTTCACAAACTTTCAAGCACCACTGTATATTGGTATGTCAAATAGGTTAAAAAAAGGAAGTATTCTATTCTTTAAGTTCGTTTCTTAAGACATATTTTTTAGGATGTTACCTTGTTTGTTGACAGTTTCGGCAAACACTTCCGCCTTCTTCAAAACAGTCACCAGATGTCGAGTGGTGACGTGCCTTATCAGCTGATGTACTCTATGGAGGCGTGAACGTCCCGCCCAATTTGACAGGTAGTCCACGCCTCCTGCTGTCAGGTCGCTGCCCCAGGACTGCGCTCCAGGTGTGTGACAGCGCGTACGCTCCCTCATCCCGGTTCATGGTCCTTTGCGCCCGCTTGCGTATCTCCACTGCCTCCAAAATCCAACGCTGGTATCTATTCTCTTCAGCGCGAATGACTCTGGCCTCTTCCCAATTCATAATATGATTTTGCCGTTTGCAGTGATCTGAAATGGCTGATTTTAAGTTTTCTTGGTTTGCTTTTTCTTTTTCGGATCTTGTGAGTCTTTTTGTTGTTTCTTTTTCATATTCTAATTGGTGTTCTTTCCTGCGAGTGTGGAAGCATCTGCCCGTTTCACCAATATAGACTTTATTGCATGAGCGGCAAGGGATTTCATATATGATGTTGCATTTATTGTCCAGTTGTATTTTGTCTTTGGGGTGAACTAGCAGCTGTCGGAGGTTCTTGTATGGTTTGACCGGGGTGTTGATGTGGTATTTCCTCATGGATCGTTGGATGCGTTCTGTAACTCCTTTTATGTATGGTAGTGTGACAAAGCCCCGGTTTGTTTTTTCTGTGTTTTTTCTTGTTTGTTTGTTTGTTTTTTTCCTTTTTTTCCTTTTCTTCCTTTTTTTCCGATCCATGAGGAAATACCACATCAACACCCCGGTCAAACCATACAAGAACCTCCGACAGCTGCTAGTTCACCCCAAAGACAAAATACAACTGGACAATAAATGCAACGTCATATATGAAATCCCTTGCCGCTCATGCAATAAAGTCTATATTGGTGAAACGGGCAGATGCTTCCACACTCGCAGGAAAGAACACCAATTAGAATATGAAAAAGAAACAACAAAAAGACTCACAAGATCCGAAAAAGAAAAAGCAAACCAAGAAAACTTAAAATCAGCCATTTCAGATCACTGCAAATGGCAAAATCATATTATGAATTGGGAAGAGGCCAGAGTCATTCGCACTGAAGAGAATAGATACCAGCGTTGGATTTTGGAGGCAGTGGAGATACACAAGTGGGCGCAAAGGACCATGAACCGGGATGAGGGAGCGTACGCGCTGTCACACACCTGGAGCGCAGTCCTGGGGCAGTGACCTGACAGCAGGAGGTGTGGACTACCTGTCAAATTGGGCAGGACGTTCATGCCTCCATAGAGTACATCAGCTGATAAGGCACGTCACCACTCGACATCTGGTGACTGTTTTGAAGAAGGCGGAAGTGTTCGCCGAAACTGTCAACAAACAAGGTAACATCCTAAAAAATACGTGTCTTAAGAAACAAACTTAAAGAATAGTTATAATAGTTAGACATAATGAACTTCCACTACATACAACCCCGGTTCCAAAAAAGTTGGGACAAAGTACAAATTGTAAATAAAAACGGAATGCAATAATTTACAAATCTCAAAAACTGATATTGTATTCACAATAGAACATAGACAACATATCAAATGTCGAAAGTGAGACATTTTGAAATTTCATGCCATATATTGGCTCATTTGAAATTTCATGACAGCAACACAGCTCAAAAAAGTTGGGACAGGGGCAATAAGAGGCTGGAAAAGTTAAAGGTACAAAAAAGGAACAGCTGGAGGACCAAATTGCAACTCATTAGGTCAATTGGCAATAGGTCATTAACATGACTGGGTATAAAAAGAGCATCTTGGAGTGGCAGCGGCTCTCAGAAGTAAAGATGGGAAGAGGATCACCAATCCCCCTAATTCTGCACCGACAAATAGTGGAGCAATATCAGAAAGGAGTTCGACAGTGTAAAATTGCAAAGAGTTTGAACATATCATCATCTACAGTGCATAATATCATCAAAAGATTCAGAGAATCTGGAAGAATCTCTGTGCGTAAGGGTCAAGGCCGGAAAACCATACTGGGTGCCCGTGATCTTCGGGCCCTTAGACGGCACTGCATCACATACAGGCATGCTTCTGTATTGGAAATCACAAAATGGGCTCAGGAATATTTCCAGAGAACATTATCTGTGAACACAATTCACCGTGCCATCCGCCGTTGCCAGCTAAAACTCTATAGTTCAAAGAAGAAGCCGTATCTAAACATGATCCAGAAGCGCAGACGTCTTCTCTGGGCCAAGGCTCATTTAAAATGGACTGTGGCAAAGTGGAAAACTGTTCTGTGGTCAGACGAATCAAAATTTGAAGTTCTTTATGGAAATCAGGGACGCCGTGTCATTCGGACTAAAGAGGAGAAGGACAACCCAAGTTGTTATCAGCGCTCAGTTCAGAAGCCTGCATCTCTGATGGTATGGGGTTGCATTAGTACGTGTGTCATGGGCAACTTACACATCTGGAAAGACACCATCAATGCTGAAAGGTATATCCAGGTTCTAGAGCAACATATGCTCCCATCCAGACGACGTCTCTTTCAGGGAAGACCTTGCATTTTCCAACATGACAATACCAAACCACATACTGCATCAATTACAGCATCATGGCTGCGTAGAAGAAGGGTCCGGGTACTGAACTGGCCAGCCTGCAGTCCAGATCTTTCACCCATAGAAAACATTTGGCGCATCATATAACGGAAGATACGACAAAAAAGACCTAAGACAGTTGAGCAACTAGAATCCTACATTAGACAAGAATGGGTTAACATTCCTATCCCTAAACTTGAGCAACTTGTCTCCTCAGTCCCCAGACGTTTACAGACTGTTGTAAAGAGAAAAGGGGATGTCTCACAGTGGTAAACATGGCCTTGTCCCAACTTTTTTGAGATGTGTTGTTGCCATGAAATTTAAAATCACCTAATTTTTCTCTTTAAATGATACATTTTCTCAGTTTAAACATTTGATATGTCATCTATGTTCTATTCTGAATAAAATATGGAATTTTGAAACTTCCACATCATTGCATTCTGTTTTTATTTACAATTTGTACTTTGTCCCAACTTTTTTGGAATCGGGGTTGTATAAAAAAAGGAAGTATTTTTGAATAATAAGTTTTCCTCATGTATTCAAAAATCTGAAATATGTTAAGCTGGACCTTTAACACCACACTAGCTGTTTGCACAGTTTTCAGAGTTTGTGCATGCTCCTTCTGTTTGGAAGACTGTAAGAAACAGTGTGTGCAGCATTTGGTATAATTGTAACACCTATTATATTTGTACAGCATCTTTCTTCAGAGGATCTCAGATTGTTAAGAGCAGTGAAAGGTGCTTGAACTGAGACAGAAAAGATGCATACTCTATTTTTTGACCACTTGAGAATGAATTGTAATTAATTTAGAGCGCATCAAAGTATTATCATTTTTTAAATTCATAGAATTATAATTAAACAATAGTATTCATATACCATATGATTGTAATCATGGTTACTTTGATAAAATTTGAAATGGACAAAAATGAAACAAATAAACTTGAAAAGGGTAATGTTTTATGGGTATGTTTAAATGGATGATTATTTTGCATGCGCTTTTCCACATGTGCATAATGCAGTGAACTTTTTACTTTGCTTATTTCATATTTCCCATTAACACTCAAAGATATATTACATGGAGTACAAAAATGGTAAAAAAAAAAATGCACAGCACTTGTTGACTTGCAAAAATTACTATTCTGACAGCTCTCTTTTACTAAATAAAAGGGAGTGAGGATGTGTTTTTAAAAGATTCTCCAATGGAGCCATGTTGGCCAGCTTGACATTAAGGATCACTGAGGTATATTATCTGCATGCACAATGGCTGCAGTCTTTTCAGTTTTCCCTAGCATCATGCAGGGCCTAAATGGGGAGCAAGCTGAGAGACCAGCTGCAGAGCTGCAGAACAGGGCACAGTGGCTTTCAGCCCTGTTGAATCCCTAGCTCCTCCATAATGGCTCATGAATAGACTGTATGACCTATTGTAAGCCTAGACAGAGTATTGTCAGAGACCCTGTCTAATATTTTCCAAAATCCCCTGTGCGACCAGCTCTGTGGGTCGAAGCACCATGCACTTAAAAAGGGCTAACTACACATCAGCATTTTTCTTCCTGCCTCTGAAATGTCAAAGAAAATGGAAATCCTGTGTGTGTGTGTGTGTGTGTGTGTGTGTGTGTGTGTGTGTGCGCATCTTGGAATAATAGAAAACAAAGAAAACAGCAGTGATCTTGGCAAGTGTGAAAAAACAACAGGATTTTTGCCGATGCGAATGCATGATGGCTAATTGCTTCCTAAAAAACAAACATCTAGAATTACTATCTTTACCCAAGACAAGGTGGTGTTAAGCCCACATACTGATCACTGGTGCTCTCCTGCCCACAAATCACAAAATAAATAAATATGTATGTATGTATGTATGTATGTATGTATGTATGTATGTATCTATCTATCTATCTATCTATCTATCTATCTATCTATCTATCTATCTATCTATCTATCTATCTATCTATCTAACTAAAAGATTGAGAGCTGCTTTAATCACAGCCAAGAAAACCTTCTGGTACATTAAACGAATCAATACAACTTCTTATTTGTGATTTGTTTTGGTGCCTTGCCTAACAGTGGACTGGAAGACATGGACTGAGACAGAAAGAATGTTCAGTGATATGACATTAAATGGTACATTAAGGATATCTCGTTGCTAATTTCTTGGCATACATACTTTATAGGGGCGGCACGGTGGTGTAGTGGTTAGCGCTGTCGCCTCACAGCAAGAAGGTCCGGGTTCGAGCCCCGTGGCCAACGAGGGCCTTCCTGTGTGGAGTTTGCATGTTCTCCCCGTGTCCGCATGGGTTTCCTCCGGGTGCTCCGGTTTCCCCCACAGTCCAAAGACATGCAGGTTAAGTTAACTGGTGACTCTAAATTGACCATAGGTGTGAGTGTGAATGGTTGTCTGTATCTATGTGTCAGCCCTGTGATGACCTGGCGACTCGTCCAGGGTGTACCCCGTCTTTCGCCTGTAGTCAGCTGGGATAGGCTCCAGCTTGCCTGCGACCCTGTAGAACAGGATAAAGCGGCTAGAGACGCACAATTATTTCATTTAAAAGCTATACTTTCATCAAAAATTTAGGAATTGGGTAACATCATTTAGGAAATGAAAACACATCGATTTGTGCTGGGAAATCTGAACTGCAATCTGCACTGTCTATGGGCAGTACTCAGAGTAAAATTAAGTGCATGCAATGCAGGTTATTAAGTCCAGCACCACTGTCTGACAGCTTGATGTAACCACAACACTATGTTGTGTGAAATTTATGTTTTGAGCTGTAAATATCCAATATTCATCCATTATCTCTAGTGCTTATCCATCAGAGTCACAGGGAAGCTGGAGCCAAACCCAGCTGACTTGGGGAGAGAGAGACAGGGTTCAACCTGGACAGGTCGCCAGTCTATCACAGGGCTAACACAGAGACAGACAACCATTTGCTGTAAATGAAGTCAAATGTAACTATGAAATGCCATTTGAGGCTAATATAATATGCCATTTGAGGCTAATATAACATGAAATGCCATTTGAGGCTAATTGGTAACAGATGGGGAAGCCATGACCTCATGGTTAGAGAAGCAGCTTTGGGACCAAAACGTCACCACTTTGATTCCCTGGATCAGCAGGAATGGCTGAAGTGCCCTTGAGCAAGGGACCTAACCCCCAACTGCTCCCCAGGTTGCTCTGGGTACATTGCTCTGGATAAGAGCATATGCTAAATGCCATTAATGGAATGTAGGTAATATTTCTTCTCATTATCTCTAGCTGTTTTATCCTGTTCTACATGGTCGAAGGCAAGCTGGAGCCTATCCCAGCAGACTACGGGCGAAAAGCAGGGTACACCCTGGACAAGTCGCCAGGTCACCACAGGGCTGACACATAGACAACCATTCACACTCACATTCACACCTATGGTCAATTTTATAGTCACCAGTTAACCTAACCTGCATGTCCTTGGACTGTGGGGGAAACCGGAGCACCCGGAGGAAACCCACGTGGAGAACATGCAAACTCCGCACAGAAAGGCCCTCGTCGGCCACGGGGCTCGAACCCGGACCTTCTTGCTGTGAGGCGACAGCGTTAACCACTACACCACCATGTAGGTAATATTCAGTATATAAATATGATACTTTTAATTAGCTAATGAAAACCCCATTTCCAGAAAAGTTGGGATATTTTCCAAAATGCAATAAAAAACAAAATCTGTGATTTGTTAATTCACATAAACCTTTAAAAGTACAAAGAAAATATTTTCAAAACTTTTATGAACCAACTTAATTGTATTTTGTAAATATAAGAAGCCTTTATGATGAAGAAGAAAAAGATGCCTTTATTTATCACATATACACTCAAGCACAGACTTAAAGGTGCCCTTCCACCAAAAACGTTTAATACTGGCTCTTTTTTAAATAGCACAGTTCACTCCGAGTTGCATATGCATGCTGCATGTGAAAATGTAATTCTACTCCCATTCCCTGTATTAGCTTATGAAAGAAAATAGTCGGAAAAACGAGCGGATCAGAAAAAGCCATACGAAGTTATGTCACTTCGAAAATTAGTATTCATGGCCTCGCCCACCTTGGCTTGCGACCGCCCATGGGAAGGAAGTGCAAGGAGAGAGACGTAATTCGCCCCGAGGCGCGGCGCGGTGCTCTGTATCAGTTTCGTTTCAACGGTGGCTCCAGCCTGACTTTGCACGCTCGTAACTTGGGCAGGGGAGGTCCCAGCCTCCCCAGCCTTGGCAGCCAGCAACCCCTGCCCTCTCCCGAATGAACCAGCACTGCCAGGGCCCGTCAGCTCCCAGCCAGGGGATGTTATTCCCCCCCACACACCCCGAGGCGAGCTCCGCTCCGTACCTCGTGCCTTGATGAGAGCCGCTTCCACAGGGAGTATTCAAATAAATAAATAAATGAATGAATGAATCCCTCCCAGTCATGCGCGCACACACACAAGCGTTCTGGTTGGGGAGAGAGCCCCCTTCCTCTGCACTCCCTCTCCTCTTATAGGACGTGGTCACTGGGAAAGACACACAAACACACGTTAATTCCCATCAGGTGCAGTGATTCTGCCACTTACCTTCCCTGACTCCACCCTCCATTCACAGACCGACACTCGGCCACGCCCCCGCTACCACAGCTACATTGTTATTGGTCAAAACATCAATGTCGAGACCATAATAGCCAATCGAAACAGTTTTTACAAAGACACCCACATCCGCTTGTTCTGACCCACTGGAGGTAGCGTCACAGTGCTGTTAGCCAATCAGAGGTAACATGTTTGCATGTCATGAATATTAATGAGTAAGAGCTGAAATCCTGTCATTCTCCCACCACCCACTCCTCCACCAAACTAGAACAGCCTGAAACAGGAGAACCACAACATTTTTTTTCACCAAAACCGGCTCACAGAGCATTCATTCATACTAGAGACCACCGCATAATTAATGAAAAAATGATGCAAGGGGACCTTTAAGCACACAGTGAAATTCCTCCTCTGCATTTAACCCATCTGAAGCAGTGAACACTCGCACATGCACACAAGTGAGCAATGAACATGCACACATACCCAGAGCAGCTATGCTACAGCACCCAGGGAGCAGTTGGGGGTTAGATGCCTTGCTCAAGGGCACTTCAGCCCAACCTTTGGGCCATGGCTGCCCCATGTTAACCTAATTGCATGTCTCTGGACTGTGGGGGAAACTGGAGCACCCAAGGAGAACATGTAAATTCCATACAGAAAGGCCCCCATCGGCCACTGGGCTTGAACCCAGAACCTTCTTGCTGTGAGGCAACAGTGCTAACCAGTACATCACCATGGCGAAGTTAGAATTTGATGCCTGCAACACACTCAAGAAAAGCTGGAACAGAGGTAAAATAAGACTGAAAAATTTATAGAATTGTGGTAGTGGGAGTGTGGTTGAGCAATGGCTGTGAATGACAAGGAGTGAGGTGGAACCAGCAGGTAACATGTGATGAGGAACACCTGTGTCTAATTACTGGCTGTCTATTAATGTGTATCTCTGTGTGTCTTTCATACAGCTGGTAATGAGAGAGAGAGAGAGAGAGAGAGAGAGAGAGAGAGCTGTATCTCCCCACGTGTGTGTGCATGTTTGTATGAGCCCAGATAGCAGTGAAAAGTAACAATAAAAGTAAAACATGCCTGTTTCCAGTTCCTCATCACCCACTCTGATAAAGTTGCTACACTGGTGCCGAAACCCAAGACTTTGAGGAATAAATGCCACTATGGAGTCCACACCAGTCAGGGAGCTCCTCCAGACCCTCACTGTTAACCTCCAACACTAGCACCAAGAGTTGCTTGCCCTGGCTAATGAGCAGGCACAGCACTTCCAGGCCCTGTGTGAGGCCCAAGCGAAGGACTGGCAGGAGATGCAGAGCTGAGTCCAGTCAGCAGGTACTTCAGCAGTTGCTCCTGTGGCCAGTGTTCCTGTGCAGCTGGTCAAGATGGGGCCACAGGACAACACAGAAGCCAACCTCGCAGTGGGTGGCTCACTTATTGCTGCTCCTGTCAGAGGAAGCACAGCTCATGGCTCAGCAGCTCCCAGCCACCAGCATACCAAAGTATCTGGACCTGAAGCAGGCTATACTGCAATGAGTCAGCCACAGTCCAGAAGAGCATAACCAGTAGATTCATGTGCTAGCATACAGTGAAGTTGGCCACCTGTTTGCATTTGTGCAGCAGCTCCAAGAGGCCTGCTGACAGTGGTTATGGGCAGGCAAGTGTGGCATGGAGGGCATCATTGACTGCATGATGCTGGAGCATTTCATTGCCCAAATGCCGAACGAAACTTCAACGCGGGTCCAGTGTCATCGAGTGGCATCACTGGAGGAGGCGGTCTGGCTGACAGAGGACCACCTGATGGTGTTTCCAGGAGCAGGTGCTCCCACCTCTTCTCTTCCTCTCTCTCTCTCACTTTCACTTTCTCCCCTCCTTCTTACTCACTCCCCTCACCCCTCCTCTACCCCAGCCCCATAGAAATGGAGGCCAATTCCCCCAAAACCCACTCCCCGCACTCATGTCTATCCTGATGTCCCTTTTCCTTCTGTGTCTGTGCTGCCATTAACCCCCCCCCCCCCCCCCCCACACACACACACACACACACAGATGGACTCATCCATGGCCACCAGAACTGGGAGCAAGCCCAGGCCAGGTCTGTCAGTGCGGAGGGAAGGCTGGGACTTCTTGGAATCAGTGCTTCCACAAGGTGGTGGGGCTACTGATTCGTATTCCTGACACACCGCAGGCTTCCCCTGATCAAACGGGAACATACAGAGTCTTTGTGAGTATTCGAAGGGGTACACATCAGGCTTTGGTGGATTCTGGTTGTAATCAGACTCCCATGCATCAAAAGCCTGATTCACTGAGAAATGCAGGATTGGTGAAGGTCAGGTGTGTGCACGGGGACATTCAAAGATATTCGCTAATGCCTGTCACTATCCAATTCCGGGGAGAAAAGCATAGTGTGGAGGCAGCAGTTAATCCAAGCCTCACCCACCCACTTATACTGGGAACAGATTGGCTGGGGTTTAAAACATTAATGAAACAGTTAGTAGTCAGTTAGTAGTAGGTGGGTCCTGCAGTAGTATGTCATGGGGGAATCCCACTGCAGCGTTAGCTGGGGAGATCGTTCCAGGGCCATCCATGTCAGCTCTGCATCATAATGACATCCCTTAGGGGATTTCCCATTGGAGCAGACCCATGATGAGTCTCTGAGACACACTTTTGACCAAGTTAACGTAATTGATGGCCAACCCCTCCAAACTAACATTGTGCTTTCTTTTCCATATTTTTATATTATTAAGCTTAGGCTATATTGAGTGATGCAGGACACTCAAATGAGAGATGACACAGTTGTTGGCCCGAAGAGCCATAAGGAGCTTTTATTTCATTCAGCTCATCAAAATCCTATGGCTGGGCACTTGGGGCAGGATAAAACACTAAATTGTCTCATGGCCCATATATATTGGCCAGGGATTCATACCGATGTCCACAGGTGGTGTGCTTGTCATGAATGCCAGCTGGTAAATCCAGCAGCCACTCCCAAAGCTCCATTGTGCTTGTTAATTGAGATCCCCTTCGAAATAATTGGTATGGATCTTGTTGGGCCATTCAATCGATTTGCACGTGGGAATCGCTTTGTGTTTGTCATAGTGGATTATGCAACACGATACCTAGAAGCAATGCCTGTTTGCAATATCTCAGCTTGTAGTGTTGCAGATGCACTCTTCTGCATTATGTCCCAAGTCAGGATTCCAAAAGAAATCCTGACTGATCAAGGGACTAATTTTATGTCATACACACTACAAATTGTAGAAATTATTGTGGATTAAATCGATTTGTACTATTGTTTATCATCCACAAACATTAAGGACTAGTCAAACAATTTACCCAAATCCTTAAAAACATGATTCATAAGTTTGTTCATGGGGACACTAAAAACTGGGATAGGTGGCTAAACCTTCTGTTGTTTGCAGTATGTGAGGTCCCACAAGTCTCACCGGGTTTTCCCCATTCAAATTGCTGTATAGGCACAAGCAAATTGCTGTATAGGCACATGGTGTCTTAGACCTCATGAAAGAAAGTTGGGAGGAGGGGCCATCTCAAAGCAAAAATAAAATTCAACATGTTTTTGACTGGGCGGCACGGTGGTGTAGTGGTTAGCGCTGTCGCCTCACAGAAAGAAGGTCCGGGTTTGAGCCCCATGGCCGGTGAGGGCCTTTCTGTGTGGAGTTTGCATGTTCTCCCCGTGTCTGCGTGGGTTTCCTCTGGGTGCTCCGGTTTCCCCCACAGTCCAAAGACATGCAGGTTAGGTTAACTGGTGACTCTAAATTGACCGTAGGTGTGAGTGTGAATGGTTGTCTGTGTCTATGTGCCTTTCGCCCGTAGTCAGCTGGGATAGGCTCCAACTTGCCTGCGACCCTGTAGAACAGGATAAAGCGGCTAGAGATAATGAGATGAGATGTTCTTGACTTGAGAGCAAAACTCCATGCACTGAGTCCCATAACCCAGGAGAATTTGCTACAGACCCAAGAACATCAATCTTGCCTGTACAACAGAGAGGTGCGGTTAAGGTAATTTGCACTGGGAGATAAAGTCCTAATTTTACTGCCCACTTCAAGCTCAGAATTACTCACTAAGTGGCAAGGGCCTTTTGAGGTCAAACAGTGAATTGGGGAGGTCGACTATGAGGTCAAACATCCAAATAGAGGCGACACGTCAAATTTACCACCTCAATCTCCTGTGGAGAGAGGAGGTTCCTGTGGCTCTGGCAATGGTAGTTCCAGAGAAGGTGGAACTGGGACCAGAGGTAAGTCTAAAAACTGTAGCCCAATTCACCCCGGTCCCCTGTGGAAACCATCTCTCACCATCCCAGAGAGCACAGGTGATTAGGTTGCAGGAGGAATTCTGTGATGTGTTCTCACCACACCCTGGTTTCACAGACCTCATAGAATACCACATTGAAACTCCCCTGGGGGTGGTGGTGCACAGTTACCCATATCGGCTCCTCGAGCACAAGAAAAAAGTTGTGAACTCTAGGTTATGCTTAAGATGAGGGGTAATTGAGAAGTCGCACAGCAACTGGAGCAGCCCGGTGGTCTTGGTTCTCAAGGCTGACAGGTCAGTCCAGTTCTGGGTAGACTATAGGAAAGTCAATGCGGTATCTAAATTTGATGCATATCCAATGCCTCACATTCATGAACTGCTCGATCGGTTAGGTGCGGCTCACTTTTACTCGACACTGGATTTAACAAAGGGATACTGGCAGATCCCCTTGACTCCATTATCCTGTGAGAAAATGGCCTTCTCCACTCTGTTTGGGTTGTTTCGTGTCCCAGCAACACTTCAGTGTCTCATGGACTGAATTCTCTGTCCCCAGAATGTATGCGCAGTGGCCTATCAAGATGACATTATTTTTAGTAATGATTGGGAGTGGTATTTACAACATCTCATGGTGGTCCTGAGGTCGCTGAGGCACGCTGGGCTCACAACAAACCTAAAAGTGTACAATGGGACAGGTGGAAATATGTATCTGGGCTTTCACATGGGCAGGTGCATCCCCAAATTGACAAGACTGCAGCAATTGTGGCCTGCCCAAGACCTCAGACCAAAAAGGGGGTGAGGCAGTTCCTGGGGTTGGCTGGCTACTATAGGTGGTTCATGCCTAACTTTTTGGATGTCACCAGCCCACTGACTCACTTCACTAAAAAGAGGGGCACCAGATCTGGTCCAGTGGACAGAGCCGTGTGAATAGGCTTTTGCTCAGGTAAAATCAGTTTTGTGTGGGGACCTGCTGTTGCATCCTCCTGACTTTTCTCACCCTTTTGTTTTACAGACTGATGCATTGGTCAGAGGACTGGGGGTCATTTTGTCCCAGGTGGTGGAGAGGGAGGAGCACCCAGCACTGTACTTCAGCCACAAGTTCTCTATGTGAGAATCAAAGTACAGCACCACTGAGAAGGAATGTCTGTCCATCAAGTAGGCAGTCCTCACTCTCTGGTACTACCTGCTAGCTCCAATGCATGAGGGGTGCCAGCACACGTAATGGGTGAGGGTGTCATGATTTACGTATAAAAGGAGCATGCACCAAAGGCTCAGTCTTTGCAAGCAGGGATGGTTATGGAGCACCCCTTTGTTCCCAAATTCCCAAAAGAACTGTTAGTTAATTCAAAAAGAACATTTCTTGCAGTGTTGTTCAGTAAAACTATTGAAAATCTTTTCTTTGAACTTTTGTCAGTTAAATAAAGATTTAGGTGAATTAACAAATCACAGACTTTTGTTTTTATTGCATTTTGGAAAATTTCCCAACATTTCTGGAAATGGAGTTTTTAGGACTGTCACTTTCAAATGCATGAAACGTTATTTTTCTGCACTGAGGAAAGAAGAGACAGCATGTTATTAGATACATTGGTTATGTTAAACACTGAATTTATTATGGATATTTTTAAGTGCTTGGTCAGTTTGTCCTCAAATGTGGGCATGTTTACAGGAGAGAAAATATTTGCATTGTTTTATTAAAAAAATAGCAAAAAAAAAAAGACATCAAAATCGCTCATATTTTGCACCCACATGATGATTTGACTTCTTATGATAGAATAAAGTGTGGTGAATAGTCTGCCA
Source organism: Neoarius graeffei (assembly GCF_027579695.1). Lineage (NCBI taxonomy): Eukaryota > Metazoa > Chordata > Actinopteri > Siluriformes > Ariidae > Neoarius > Neoarius graeffei. Next base: position 41,722,647 of record NC_083571.1, read on the forward strand.
AGAAATAATTAGTTTATTTAAATGATTGGCATCTTATATCTCTTGCTTTTGTATGTTACATTGTATAACATTGTCTTGGACATTTCTACCCAAGAAAAATCTGGCATCATGAATAAACACAGAAGTAATTTGTATAATCAGAAAGATGCAGACAGAAAATTTAAGACATTAAAAAAGGTTAAGTATCTGCCTATCTGAACTCTGAATATGTATAAGTTTCTCCATAGCTTAAAGGAGATACACAGAACCATGGCCTCATTTTTTGTTTATAAATGCCTTGAGACCTCAAGAATGGCACAGGAATAGTTTTAAGCGTTAACAGTAAATCTAATATCGTAATTTCATCACATCTCATTATCTCTAGCCGCTTTATCCTGTTCTACAGGGTCGCAGGCAAGCTGGAGCCTATCCCAGCTGACTACAGGCGAAAGGTGGGGTACACCCTGGACAAGTCACCAGGTCATCACAGGGCTGACACATCGACACAGACAACCATTCACACTCACATTCACACCTACGGTCAATTTAGAGTCAACAGTTAACCTAACCTGCATGTCTTTGGACTGTGGGGGGAACCAGAGCACCCGGAGGAAACCTGAGCACCCGGAGGAAACCCATGCGGACACGGGGAGAACATGCAAACTCCACACAGAAAGGCCCTTGTTGGCCACGGGGCTTGAATCCGGACCTTCTTGCTGTGAGGCAACAGCGCTAACCACTACACCACCGTGCCGCCCTATATAGTAATTTTTATTATTAAAATGATTCATATCGGTAGTGGTCTGAGTGAATGACCTTGATGTACATAACGTCACAGCAGGAAGTCTATCGGTCTCATCACCATTTCCGCTATACTAAAATACAGAGCTGACTGCAACTCCGATCCTCCATTTTAAGCTAATTTATCACCATGCCACATAGATGTGTTGCTGGCCGGTGCAGCAACATGACTGAAGGTGGATTTACGTTGCATTTATGGCCCAAGAATGTTCAAACTGCAAAGATTTGGATGCGTTTTGTGAGAAGTTCATGGGTACATTGGGCAGCTACAAAGTGGTCTCTCCTCTGCTCTGCACATTTTACTGAAGACTCATATGAGACTGCTGATCTGTTGAGGAGCGTTGGCTATAAGCCCATATCGAAAGAGGGTGCAGTACCGACAATTAAAGGAAAAGAAAACTACAAGAAAAGAAAAGTATTTATCTCATCTCATCTCATTATCTCTAGCCGCTTTATCCTTCTACAGGGTCGCAGGCAAGCTGGAGCCTATCCCAGCTGACTATGGGCGAAAGGCGGGGTACACCCTGGACAAGTCGCCAGGTCATCACAGGGCTGACACACAGACACAGACAACCATTCACACTTACATTCACACCTACGGTCAATTTAGAGTCACCAGTTAACCTAACCTGCATGTCTTTGGACTGTGGGGGAAACCGGAGCACCCGGAGGAAACCCACGCGGACACGGGGAGAACATGCAAACTCCGCACAGAAAGGCCCTCACTGACCACGGGGCTCGAACCCAGACCTTCTTGCTGTGAGGCGACAGCGCTAACCACTACACCACCATGCCGCCCAGAAAGTATTTATTTATTTATTTATTTTTAAAAGGAAAGTAAGTTCAGTTGCACCAGTTCTCCTGGAGTGTGAGCCAAGGGTTGTTGCTAAAACCCGGGACAGAATGGGATGTGACATGTTATTGCTCGGGCAGTGATCTCCCCGTGATTGTTGCTAAAACCGGTGACATTCCATCCCGTCCCAGGTTTTAGTAATTGCCTGAGCCGAGTAGTAATGGCGGAGTACTCAGTATGGAGAAAATGGAGAATGAGCTGACCAGCCATCTGATTTCTCCACTGGATATTGCTGCCATCTTGCCCTTACGTGGAAGAAGCAAATGAATGGAGAACTGAATGAACAACTGAAAGTCAGATTGTTTCAAATCAGTTGGCCACAAGCTCGGCTGTCAAGAAGCGAGAACACAGACGGGTAAGAAGCAACTCTCATTTGGATATACAACAACACATTGTTTACCTGCATTTAGATTAATACATGTAACTTGTATTGTGTGTTTAAGTTACTGGTATAAGATTATTTAATTTGCATCAGAATGTGATTGTCCCAGTTCATCTGATTATTTAATTAGCCTTTCACGTTTTATCAGTGAAAATGAATGCATGTACATGTATGTTGCATAAGTTATAACACCTATCCTGTTTTAATGACAGTCAACCCACAATCAATGAAGTCAAATCAGTCTAAGTTGAGCAAATCGGTAATGGTATTTCTTACTTTCACCATAAATTTTTATTTATATGACTTTGGTCTATAGCTGTAAAAGGCCTCAGCCTTAAAACCGGTTATCACTGTGACGTCACACACTCAGGGCTGGCCGGCTCAGCGGGGCAGCTCAAATGCCAACTTTGCGGTTGATTTTAACTCTCAAAAAAATATATATTTTTTTTTATTCCCATTTATGCAGCATACAAGAGTCAAGGATGGAGATACTATCCATCCAGAAATTTATTTAAAAATAAAGGTTCTGCATATATCCTTTAAGTCAGCAACTCTGAATGCAACCATATGAGCAGAAATAATGTCCTTTGCCCTGCTGTCACTGACAGGTAGCTTGAAATATGAAAAAGCAGTGCGCAGTCAAATGATGGAAATCTCCTTGTCATTACTCTTCTTTTCAGATTTGCCTCATTGAAGCTCCTGCAATTTGTTGATCCCCCAGAATGATTTTTTTTTTTAAATCTCTAAAGTATCATAAAAATTCACTTTGAAATACATGGTAGAATTCTGGGAGACTGAGCATTCTACCAACTGATAATACTCTTCACAATAAAGCTTTCAAATAAAATTCTATTAGTCCATCACAGAGTTGCATTCCTCTTTATCCCTCCATCCAATTCTACCTGTGTGATTACCCTTCTCTTTTTCTTTCTTCTCATCTTCCATTCATCCAATGTTGCAATGTTGCCAGTTCATCCTCAATGGCACTAGTGGGTTGAGAATGGTCTGCCAATCAGAAGTACTCAGCTGAAAGTGGTCTTTTACTCTGAACCTAACCAGTGATGAAGGGCTGGAGTGCAAATAAGTGGACCTAGGGCAGACATTTAAGATAGGCTGTTTAATGTAGGCTATTTAAAACTGGAGCAACACTGCTGTGCCTGATTATGTGCCAGAGCAATACACACTTAGATCTGGTCAGTGGTAATCCTACCCTGACAGTGTAAAAGATGAATAACAAATGCTGCATAGCAACAGATGAACTACTGTCAATGACTACACCTAAAAAGTGCATTTTCAGCTTTGGAAAAAATTAAGAGACCACTTAATTTGTTTTCTTAAATCAGCATCTCTGTGAATGGCAGCCATTTCATTCCAGTGACTGTGCTAGAATTCCAACACAAGCACACCTCATTTTACTTAATGAGGTATTGATTAGGTGATCACCTGAACCAAATCTTTTTAAAGGTCATAGGCAACGGTTTTAATTTTATGCACATTTGAAACTTTATATGTTAAAAAACCCTCTGTAATTTTCTTCTGGTCCCAAGAAGTATTGTTAATAAGTAATAATTAAAATAAGTTCGTGCGGATCATGGCGAATTTCTGTTCAGCTATTTTCATGACCACTCGGCGCGTGACATCATTTAAGACAAACAAACCACCTGAGTTGAGTCCACTTCCATGTATTTTCATTGCCGTTCAGCTTGATTGCAGACGTGCATTCGGGAATTTCCAAAAAAAAACATGCCTTATTGTTGTGCAGTGAACTGTAACAACAGGACTGGTTCAGGAAGAAGTTTTTACCTTTTTCCGAGAGAGGTGAAGAGGCAAAGAGAGTGGATTGGCTTTTTCCGGAAGAGGAGTAGAGGCGGAGCGAATGGGTTGGCTTTTTCCGAAAAAGGAGAAGAGGCAGCGCGAGAGGGTTGGCTTTTTCCAAAAAAGGAGAAGAGGCAGTGCAAGTGGGTTGGCTTTTTCTGAAAAAGGAGAAGAGGTGGAGCGAGAGGGTTGGCTTTTTCCGAAAGAGGAGCCGAGGCGGAGAGAGTGGATTATGTGCGTGAAGCCAGAGGGTCGTTTTTTTCCGGAAGAGGAGACAAGGCGGAGAGAGTGGATTGTGCGCGTGAAGCCTGAGGGTTGTTTTTTTTCAGGAAGAGGAGACGAGGCGGAGAGAGTGGATTGTGCGCGTGAAGCCAGAGGGTTGTTTTTTTCCAGAAGAGGAGAAGAGGCGGAGAGAGTGGATTGTGCGCGTGAAACAAAATCAAGCAGTCAAAGAAGAAATGGACCAGCAACGCTCAAGCAAAAAGGAGAAGATTGGAGGTAAACATTTTTACTTTTGCTTGCAATTGACAAGTCAAGAATCCTGAGGGATCCTGTACAATCGTTGTGGAAATGAGACAAAGGGATATTTCTTTGCTCAGAGTAGGCTATAAATAGTATAATGCCGCAGATGGCAGGCTAATGTGGACTACTGGCGCACTGTCAAGTAACCATTACCTATATCCACTAGGGAGGGCGGTTTAATTATTCTTCAAAAGGACTCTTATTTAGTATTATGATGAAAGTAAGAATTTATCATAATTACCAGGATAAATCATTTGGGCGTGAGTCTTGTTGAGGTCCAGGGTCACCGCGATCAGAGTCGGCCGAGTCGCTGTCCGATTCCGAGGCTGCATGGTCAAACCAGTGAGCCATATTCACTGATTACTTCGCAACGGTGATAGGTTCATACATATATGGTTTCACCTCTCGATATTCAATTTGGAGAGTTCCTACTTCAAAATCGCTATCGCTTTCAGACATTTTACACAACCTTTCACGACCAAAGTCCGTACACATGTGCTCGGTTCACAAGTAAACACAGAACTGCTCCCAGTCTGTTTGCCTTAAATGACGTCATGATGACTGTCCCCTGGCAGTTGAAAGTGTGCATAAGTGAGATGTAAACAAACCTTCGGAAATTGGGCAAAACAGTATATTTTAACAGTTTTATTCAATTTTAGGGTGCAAATTAGACACTAAGAAGATTGAATTAGCTTTTTGGGTCGTTCTTCTAGACAATAAAGTTGATACTCTATGTTTCACCTCCGATCGTTGCCTATGACCTTTAAGGAGGAAAAGTCTAAAAGCCACTGCTGTGGTCATCACTGTCCTCTTGCAATAGGACCAGTTTGGATGGCAAAAACAGTGCTCGTAGTACCTTAAATTTAATTGGAATACAAAAATATCTATTCATCATGCTAAAAGAGTTAAAAAGAAAAGTTTTGAGTGAGAAAAAGAAGGGTTCAATTCTAGCTTTATTGGCAGAGGGAAATAGTGAGCATCAGATTGCTTCCATCCTCAAAATTTCAATGACAGCAGTCCATAGTCACAGGTATTTAGCAGACACTCTTATCCAGAGTGACATACAACATACCCAATGCAACCTGAGGAGCAGTTGGGGGTTAGGTGCCTTGCTCAATGACACTTCAGCCATTCCTGCTGGTCCAGGGAATCAAACCAGCAACCTTTGAGGTCCCAAAGGTGCTTCTCTAACCATGAGGCCATGGCTTCATCAGAACAAGGTCAAGCAGCAGACAGTGGGGACAACAAAGTTACAGACTGTCAGAGGATGAAAATGACTCTCCACTCACTGGTATGTACGGGGGGGCTGCCATGCCGTAGCCATAGTACCCACAATTCCCTGCTTCACTTTATGGCCCAACTTCTCCCCTTCCACTGTTACAGCACTGAACACAACAATCCCTGTACTCAATGCCATGTTCTATCTCCACCCATTCTTCTAACTCCCTGTAATGGTATTGGATACAGATATGATACCAGATACCAATACAGTGAAGTCACGACTGTGCTTTAAAACCCGTGGAGGAATCGAAATTCTTTCTCTCTGGTGGTGGATCCCCATGCATGAAAGAGACGTCGTTGCATCTGTGCTACAGAAGGACAAAGAATGAGCTATTGATACCGGACCTTTAGCCAAAGTTCAATGTATTTGATCTTCACATAGTTGCAATAATAACTGAACCAGTTAGTTACTGCAGCCCATGCAGTATTTTAAAGAGAAAAGGCGACCTTTTCCCTTTCGCAACGTCGACGAACTACAAGCAAGATTCCTTCCAGATCATTGGATGACCGACGTGACACTGAAGATCTTCAGCTGACAAGCTGTAAAAGCAAAAGGAACAGAACTGTTTTCTCCCTGGACCTGCGCTCCATGCTGTCTTTGGATAACAGACGGTGCACTTTCAGTGGCCAAGCAAGAGCAATTTCAAGTAAGGCTGGCATCTGGGCAACTGTTAGTCTTAGCTGTGGCTAGTTAATGCGAAGAGTGTTATTTGAATTCATTCATGGTTTAAATGTATGCATTTTGATTCACATGAAAGCCAGTCTTAGACCATGTGTTGTTTGATTTGCTTTGTTTACTATTCATATTAGTTAGATCGTGCATGCTCTCTCTCTCTCTTTAACTCCCTCCGTCGCACTACACCCCTCAACATTGGGATTTCAGGAGTAGCTAAGGGTTGAGTAGAAGTTTGGGTTTAAGGCCTAGCTGGGACTAGTTTTTAAGCTACAGATCCTTTGTCTCTCTCCCTCGTGCGCTCTCTTTGTTGCCCATCCCCTTTTAGGCAGAGCCTAGCACAAAGGCTTGCGCACTACATTTTACATACCATGCCTATCTCTCGCCCACGCGCCGCGCGCACCGCCTTGCTCCCTCACTCCCCTCCTCCTTGTTGTGTGCCTGCGCACACTCTCTCTCCCTAGCTCCTCCTTATCACGTTAGTGCGCAGTTACGCACGCACACGCCTACACTCACACACACACACACACACACACACACACACACACACACACATACTCTCTCTCTCTCTCACACACACACACACACACACACACACACACACACACACACACACACACTCTCACACAGACATACACAAACACGTGATTTCCCTCTCACATTTTAACATTCACTTGCCCCTACACTGTAACACTTGCAGATAGCCCATAACTTCTGATCACCATTAGTGCCTTGGTCTTCATCATATTCACTGCTGATTTCTTACTCTGTTTACTGCTGGTTATTATTCTACTTACTACTGACTATTGCTTTATACACTACTGATTCTTACTTGTATACATTGTATCACCATTTATATTGAATTATTCCTTGGCTGCTATTGTTGTTATATGTGATCAGTATTAGTTTGCTAATTCGTGTCAGCTATTTCAATAAATGGTACCTTTGGAGTAAACTGTGTCCTGTCTATTGCTACAACATTCACTGAGTGCCAACCTCTGCCAAACAAGTATTCTAATTGCCTTCGCCCACTGGGTTGTTATATGAATGTTATAGATCTAGAGTAAATGTATTACATTAGAGCTACAATACTCACTAAAACTATAGCAGCATCACCACTAAGTTATTCCATTAATTTTAATAGTTTGGCTATAAACTATTAGACACTTGAATTAATGATTAATGAATTTATGAGACTGATCCCTTTTTAAATGAGACTGATTCGATAAGCCTATTGCACCTACAGGGATGATCGTCAACTCTTTTGAATGTCACCCAACAACCATAGGATGCCATCAAGTGACCTCCAAAAAGAATGGCAAATGGCAGCTAGGGTTAAGTGCACAGCAAGGATGGTTCAAAACAAATTCCTCTGAACAGGGTTGAAGTAATACAAAGCTAGAAAAAAGCCCTTCATCAATGAGAAGTGAAGAACAGCCAGGCTGAGGTTTGCTAATGACTCACTAAAGGATTGGACTGTAGAGGACTGGAGTAAGATCATCTCTCTGATTAGTCCAATTTTCAGCTTTTCCTATCACCTGGTTCTCTAATGGTGAGACGAAGACCTGGAGAGGCCTACAAGCCACAGTGTCTTGCAGCCATTGTGAAATTTGGTGGAGGATTGGTGATGACGTGGGAGTGCTTCAGCAAGGCTGGAAATGGGCAGATTTTTTGTTTGTGAAGGACACATGAATCAAGGCATGTACAAGGTTATTCTGGAAGAAAACTTGTGTCCTTCTGCTCTGACAATGTTCCCTAACTCTGAGGATTGGGTTTTCCAGCAGGACAATGCTCTATGCCACACAGCCAGGTCAATCAAGGTGTGGAGGGAGGACCACAAGATCAAGACCTTGTCATGGTCAGCCCAATCTCCAGACCTGAACCCCATTGAAAACCTCTGGAATGTGATCAAGAGGAAGATGGATAGTCACAAGCCTTCAAACAAAGCTGAGCTGATTGAATTTTTGTGCTTTGAATGGCATCATGTCACCCAAGAGCAACGTGAAAGACTGGTGGACAGCATGACAAGACACATGAAAACTGTGATTAAATGTCACAGTTATTTCACCAAATATTGATTTCTGAATTCATCTTAAGTTCAAACATTAGTATTGTGTTGTTTAAAATTGAATATGATCTTGATTAAATGGTAATTAAATGCTCCAAGTCAGGGGTTCTCAACCATTTCTACTTTAAGGCCACTGTAAGGTTTTATTCCTTTGTAAGGATAAATAATTGTAAGTATTCATTCGTGACCAAGAAGGCAGTAATTTATTTTGTGACAAAATTGTAAGGATTTATTTTTAATATTGTTCTGTTCTATTTTACTATTTTAGCTAGAAGGCATTGAATTCTGTGTAACTTGAAGAAGTTACTGTGTGACCTTCTGTCTAAGCTAGACACATTGCTCGAGACGTAATACTGATATCTTTTGGAACATTCTATCTCTGACCTAAGGTTGTGCGTAAATGTTGATATCTGTTAGAACATCTGCTAATATGAAATATATTGCTTATTAAGATGTGTTTTGCTCAGTCCAAGGTTTACTGACCTAGTCACTGTTGTCATAGTCTGACATCCTACGACGCACACACATAACACACACACATTCACATACACACGCACACACATAGCATAGCTGCATATCCACACAGACACACACACACATAGACAGATATCAAACAGTGATGTCATTTCATCCACACAGCTAAGACACATATAAAATCCCTGTATTCTCTCGTTGTATTGGGGAACTTGCGAATAAAGATTGCGAACTGGATTGTGGGGTTCCTTTCTTTTTTCTGCGACTCACCCCCAGACGTCTGGGTGACACGAGGGGACTGATCTCGAGATGATGAGGGCCAGAGATGGAAAAAAAAAAAACCCCTAACAGCCACCTATTCATACTTGTAATGAGTTGGGGTCCATTAAAAAAACATCCCCAATAATTATGGTTCATGTATTCTATTATAATCTTATAATCTATTGTAAAGTGTATTAATGGAATGCAACATCACTCCCTGTTACAGAAGGGAGCCCAGGAATTAAATAAATGCAATTAAAAAAAACTGTTTAATTGTAGGTATTGTATTTAAAACTGTATGAATGTGCCAGAAGCCAACATAAAACCATGCATGCAGGGCATTCTCAGTCAAAAGGGATAACTGAATCAAAAGTGGAGTCTGGTCTATTAACACAAGAACTTATTGCCATGTTTACATAGGCAAACAAACCAGCTACTGAATTTGGGACGCTACAACATCCTGAATTTGTTTGGTTTCAAACTTAAAAAAAAAAAAAAATGAGCGGACCATTAGGGTGTTTTCACACCTGGTCCCCCTTTAAAGGAACCAGACTCAGTCCTCTTTAAGTGGACCAAAAAGTGGACCAACAGAAAAAGAACTCAGTTCTCTTTGTGTTCACACTGTGAATTTATTACAAAGAGGACTGGGTTCTCTTTCTGGTCCAGTTAAGCTTTGATGGGGCCTCAGTCCTCTTTCTGTTCACACCAGGTCCTCTAGAGCCCTCAGACCCCCAGTGCATGGAATTCTGGGTAATTTTCTCTTGAATCAAAATGTCTGCTGCCATGCTTGCCCTGCTGTATTCTTTGATCAAAATAGTGCAGATTAAAGGAACAGTCCACCGTACTTCCATAATGAAATATGTTCTTCTCTGAATTGAGACGAGCTGATCCGTACCTCTCCGAGCTTTGTGCGACCTCCCAGTCAGTCAGACGCGCTGTTACTCCTTAAAGGTTCAACATAGAATCCCACAAAAGAGTGTTTTCCTAACAGAAAAAGGTCCAAGACAAACCATTTTTAGGAAGCTTAGAATCTTTAATTATCCAGTAAACCTTTGAAGAAGCCTTGAATAAACCTTCATGGGTTCATCAACTAATTTTCATAGTAAGAAAGCTTCAACCCTTTTTGGGACATTCTTATATCCTTCCTCCCTGTACATCACTTCAAGTCATTTCCTAAAGTCTTTCAACTCAAATCTACCAAATGCCACTGAATACCTTAAACTATCCATGACCATGTCAGAAAACATTGCTCTTTATTTCCTCTGACTTTTATACCTTTTCTCAACCAACCATGCACTACTTTTTACCACTCTATGCCATTTTACCTGAACCATGCATCACATTTTAAGATTCTATGTCATTATATCCCTGCACACTTTCTACAGTATAATTTAAATAATTACTGAGATTTCTAAAACTGTAAAGTCTATATTCAATCTTCTATCTTCATTCATTTTCTATATCACTTCTCAGTGGGTGAGCTGGAGACAATCCCAGCTGACATTGGGCAAGAGGTGGGGTACACCCTGCACAGGTCACCGATCTACCACAGGATTAACACAGAGAGACAGACAGTCATTCACACTTACCGATGGGCAATTTAGAGTAGCCAGTTGACCTAATCTGTACTAGTCCATCTCAAAAAATTAGAATACCATGAAAAAGTTCCTTTTTTTCATAATTTAATTCCAAAAGGTAAACTTTCATATATTCTATATTCATTACATGTAAAATGAAATATTTAAAGCCTTTTTTGTTTTAATTTTGATGATTATGGCTTATAGCTCATGAAAATCAGAAATACAGTATCTCAAATTATTAGAATATTCCCTAAGATCAGTCAAAAAAAAAGGATTTACAATACAGAAATGTCCAAATTCTGAAAAAAATATTCATTTATACACTCAATACTTGGTTGGGGCTCCTTTACCATGAATTACTGTATCAATGCGGTGTGGCATGGAGGTGATCAGTCTGTGGCACCGCTGAGGTTTTATTGAAGCCCAAGTTGCTTTGAAAGTGGCCTTCAGCGTATCTGTATTTTTGCGTCGGGTGTTCCTCATCTTCCTCTTGACAATAACCCATAGATTCTCTATGGGGTTCAGGTCAAGCAAGTTGGCTGGCCAATCAAACACAGTAATATCATGGTCAGCAAAACATTTGGTAGTAGTTTTGGCACTGTGGGTAGGTGCTAAGTCCTGATGGAAAAGGAAATCAGCATCTCCAAAAAGCTCGTCAGCAGATGGAAGCATGAAGTGCTCTAAAATCTCCTGGTAGATGGCTGTGTTGACTTTGGACTTGATAAAATACAGTGGACCAACACCAGCAGATGACATGGCACCCCAAATCATCACAGACTGTGGAAACTTCACACTGGGCTTCAAACACCTTGGATTCTGTGCCTCTCCACTCTTCCTCCAGACTTTAGAACCATGATTTCCAAATTAAATGCAAAATGTACTTTCATCTAAAAAGAGGACTTTGGACCACTGAGCAACAGTCCATTTCTTTCTCTCCTTAGCCCAGATAAGACACTTCTGACATTGTCTCTGGCTCAGGAGTAGCTTGATATTAGGAATGCGAAAGTTTTATCCCCTTTCTTGAAGATGTCTGTTCGTGATGGGTCTTGATACACTGACACCAGCCTCAGTCCACTCTTTGTGAAGCTCTCCCAAGTTCTTGAATCAACTTTTCTTGACAATCCTCTCAAGACTGCGGCCATCCCTGTTGCTTGTGCACCTTTTCCAGCCACCCTTTTCAGCAATGACCTTTTGTGGCTTACCCTCCTTGTGGAGGGCATCAGTGATCATCTTCTGGACAACAGTCAAGTCAGCAGTCTTCCCCATGATTGTGGTTGTGTGTACTGAACTAGACCGAGAGATACACTGTGTTCATACTGTTTTACTCAAACTCAAAATGAAATATTCTAATATTTTGAGATTTTTTTTTATGTTTTTGTACTGTATGCCATACTGATTAAAATTAAAATAGAAAAATGCTTGAAACATTTTAGTTTATGTGTAATGAGTCTATAATATATAACATTTTCACTTTCTTAAATAACTGATGGAAAATATTGAACTTTTTCACAATATTCATATTTTTTGAGATGCACTAGTATGTCTTTTGACTGTGGGAGGAAACCGGAGTACCTGGAGGTAACTCACATAGGTAAGGAGAGAACATCCCAATTCCACACAGAAAGGCCCCAGTTGAATGGCAGGTTCAAACCCAGAACCTTCTTGTCGTGAGGCAACAAGCTACAGAATATGGCCAAAAGTATGTGGACACCTGAATATCACAGAGATTACACCATGCCTTTGCACCTTGACACTCATACAATGTGAGTGTGGGGCGTTGTGTGAGATGGCTGCCTCTCCAGTAGCTCTGTAGTTTTTAGCTCTTTAAACCTCTTTTTTCCCCATCTTTTTTACTTTTCTGCTCTTCTTACGAAGGCATAGTGTGTTTTACTTACATCACATGGATATTTTTAACTTTAATATGCAACCAGGAGCCAGTTTTCTCGCTTATTCGAGAGAGGAGCTGCTGGCCCTGAAAACAATGGGATGAGCTGGGATATGACAGCCCATCCCAGCGGAGCTGAGGAGGAAACCCAGGGGCTGCAAAGCCGGAGCAAAGCTAAAGGCTAGGCTAACGGACAAGTGGTGGTGCTACAAACCATCCATTCCCTCCGTTATCATGGGGAATGTGAACTTGCTGCCGAATAAAGTCGACAAGCTATCTGCACTGAACAATCAGCAGATTTACCAGGATAGCAGCTTATTCATCTTTACGGAGACATGGCTAACACACCTTGTACCGGATGCTAACGTGGACCTGCGGGGATTCACTGCTGTGAGAGCCGACAGACACTAACACATGCGGGAAAAGCAAAAGTGGGGGACTCATCATTTATGTTAACAACCACTGGTGTAACCCGGGGCATATCTCCGTAAAGACAGTTTTATATTGCCCGGACTTGGAGCTGCTAGCTGTTAGCCTGCAGCCATATTATCTGCCAAGGGAGTTCAGTCATGTGATCACCATCTGTGTTTACATCCCTCCAAGGGCTGACACAGCTGCTGCATGTGAGAGGATTCACTCTGTCACAGCAAGGCTGCAGACACAGCACCCTGAGGCATTAATGATCATTTCTGGGGACTTTAATCATGCTACTTTGGACTCTACTTTGGCTGCTTTTTACCAGGTTGTGGACTGTCCAACAAGGAACAACAGGACAATTGACTTGCTGTATGCTAATGTGAGGGATGCATACAGAGTCACACCCCTCCCCCCACTAGGGAAGTCTGACCATAACCTGGTTCATTTACAGCCAAAGTACACCCCCCTGGTTCAAAGGCAGTCTGCAACAACTAGCTCCATCAGGAGGTGGTCCCCTGAAATGGAAGATGCCCTCAGAGACTGCTATGACATCACAGACTGGGATGTGTTGCTTAACCCACACTGTGAGGACATAGAGGGGCTGACACACTGTCTGACGGATTACCTCAACTTCTGTGCAGACGTGGTTTCCCCTGCTAAGACTGTACGGTGTTACCCTAATAACAAGCCATGGGTAACACAGGAAGTCAAAGCTGTCCTCAATAGGAAGAAGGCCACCTTCAGGAGCAGGGACAGGGAGGCGAAAGCAGCACAGCAGGAGGTGAAAGGTGGAGCAGAAGCTGAAGGAGAACAGCATGAGGGAGGTCTGGGAAGGTGTGAAAACCATCACAGGCCACAATACAAAGACCAGAGTCATTGAGGGGACAGTGGAGAGGGCAAACGAGTTGAATGACTTCTTCAACTAGTTCAACCAGCTCACGTCCCCCCCACCCTCCCCCTCACTGCAGCCATCTCTCCTTCTTCCCTCAATACACCTCCCCCCAGTCATCACAGCAGCCCCCTCCTCCCCCACCTCAACACAGACTCCTCCATGCATTACTGCAGACCAGGTCAGAGGTCAACTGAGGAAGCTTCACCCCAGAAAAGCAGCAGGCCCGGACAAGGTGTGTCCCCGACTACTGAAGACTTGCGCTGCTGAACTGGGTGAACCACTCCAACGCATCTTCAACCTCAGCCTGCAGCTGGGGAGAGTGCCCACCCTCTGGAAGACACCATGTATCGTTCCAGTTCCCAAAAAGAATCGACCCAGCGAGCTGAATGACTTCCAACCGGTGGCACTCACTTCATATCTGATGAAGACAATGGAGCGGCTCTTCCTCAGCCTCCTCAGACCCCAGGTACTGCATACCCAGGACTGTCTGCAGTTTGCGTACTGGGCAGGTGTCGGTGTGGAAGACGCTATCCTCTACCTGCTACACTGAGCCCACTCGCATCTGGATAAGGGAAATGGCACAGTGAGGATCCTCTTCTTGGACTTCTCGAGTGCCTTCAGCACCATCCAGCCCCTTATGCTTCAGGACAAACTGAACAGGATGCGAGTGGACCCCTGCCTGGTCACCTGGATCTCCAGCTACCTCACTGACAGGCCGCAGTACAGCAGGCTGAAGGACATCATGTCTGATACTGCGATTAGCAGCACTGGAGCACCCCAGGGCATGGTGCTGGCCCCTCTTCTCTTCACCCTGTACACCGTGGACTTCTGCTACAACTCAGAGATGTGTCACATTCAGAAGTTTGCCGATGAGACAGCCATCGTTGGGTGTATCAGTGATGACAGAGGGGAGGAGTATAGGAGCCTGGTGAGGGACTTTGTGTGGTGCAACAGGGACCATCTGCAGCTCAACACCTCGAAGACCAAGGAGCTGGTCATTGACTTTGGAAGGTCCAGACCAAGGTCACGACCAGTTCTGATCGAGGGAGTCAAGGTGGAGGCTGTGGATTCCTACAAGTACCTCAGGCTGTGGCTGGACAGCAAACTGGACTGGACTTGCAACACCAATCACTTATACAGGAAGGGATAGAGCAGGCTATACTTCCTTAGGAGGCTGCGGTCCTTTAACATCTGCAGGAAACTCCTGTGGATGTTCTATCAGTCTGTGGTCACCAGTGTCCTGTTTTACACTGTGGTTTGCTGGGGGGGCAGCACATCCAAGAAGGACACATCCAGGCTGGACAAACTGGTCAGGCGGGCCGGCTCTGTGGCCGGCATGAAGCTGGACTCTCTGGTGATGGTGGCAGAGAAGAGGACTATGGACAAACTACTGAACATCATGGACGATGCCAGTCACCCTCTGCACACCGTCATCAGCAACCAGAGGAGCCTGTTCAGTGACAGAATGCTCCTTCCCAAGTGCAGGACGAACAGACTTAAAAACTCCTTTGTCCCTCACACCATCAGACTGTACAACTCCTCTCGGGGGGGGGGGGGGGGGGGGGGGTAACAGGAGGACAGAGGACGGGAAGGAGCAGTAGCCTAGCCTAACAATAAGCAATACCGGACAATGTGCAATATAATGTGCAATATGAAGTGCAATATTTCTCCTGCTGCCCCCCTTCCCCCTTCCTCTCTTCCCCAGATCTTATTCCTTTTATATTTGTATATGTAAATACTTAATTTAATTTATCTAGAATGTTTTTTTCTCTATTTTCTATTCTCTATTTATCCTGTAATGATGCTGCTGGAATCTTAATTTCCCTGAGAGAACCCTCCCAAAGGGATCAATAAAGTTCTATCTAATCTAATCTAATCTAATCTAATCTAATCTAATCTAATCTAATCTAATCTAATCTAATCTAATCTAATCTAATCTAATTAGAGGCTATAATAATGTGAAATGTATCCCAGTTAATGTTAACACTGGAACGCAGTGTTAGAGTGGAGATGTCATGCCTTCGCTGCTCAAGCTTGGCACTGCTCAAGCAGGAATGTGCTGTGCATGCCCTTGGGACAATTGCAAACACCTGCTGCTGATTTGGAGCACTATCAACACGTGCATTAAAGGATGCTGCCTACACACACACACACACCCAAAAAGTATTAACACCGTTTTGTGTTTATTGTCAAGGCTTGTTCCTGCCATGTTTCCTAGCTCTAGTTTATGACTCTGGTTTATGTTTATGTTTCAGTTTCATTTGTTTGTAACTCTGTACCTTGCTTCACATTTTTGTATATAGAACGCTTGTAATTAAAACACTCCCTACACTTATGTCTGTCTCTATGCCGCATTCTTGACAGAATACTTTGCCAAACTATGGATGTAGCAGGAGGTTACAGGTACGCTACACAGTTCTGTGCTGAGGTCAGGTTGCTGAAGCCAGGATCTGTGATTTTTCTTCAGAGGCTGTGGTTGAACATACTGGCACCAAGTCCTGGTTCCATTACTCCAGGATTTCCTTCAGGTTCCATTCCTCCTCCATAAAATTTTTTGGGGGGTGGCTGAGACTCAGGAGGCCAATAGGGTGGCCTCGGCTCTACTGCCCACTCCAGACCCTGCACCAGAGACCAACAGGGCAGCCTTTGCTCCTCTGCCAACTCCAGAGCCATCACCAGAGGCCAACAAGGTGGCCTCAGCTCCAGAGCCAGTGCCAGAGGACAACAAGATGGCCTTTGCTCCAGAGCCAGTTCCAGGCCCAGCACCAGAGGCTGACAGGACAGCCTCAGCTCCACTGCTAGCTCTGCCTGCTGGCTTTGAAAACGTAGTCACTCCACCACCAGCCTCTTCGCTCTGCCGCTGGGCTTTAAGGAGGACAAGCTCTTCAATCCACCACCAGGCTTCAGTGAGGACATCGTCATTCTGGTGCCCATGCCATGATCCAAGCCCATGTCCCATTCCATGCTCATGCTAATGACAGGGCCCATGCCAAGATCCAAGCCAATGTCCTAGTCTATGCCCGTGTTAATGTCAGTACCCATGCCAACATCAAAGCCCATGTCCATGGTAATGCCAGTGCTCATACCAAGATCCAAGCCTATGTCCAAGTCCATACCCACGTTAATGCTAGTGCCAATGCCAAGATTCAAGTCAAAATCCAAGTCCATGCCCATGTTAATG
Organism: Neoarius graeffei; assembly: GCF_027579695.1. NCBI lineage: Eukaryota > Metazoa > Chordata > Actinopteri > Siluriformes > Ariidae > Neoarius > Neoarius graeffei. The sequence goes on from NC_083571.1 coordinate 41,739,711, forward strand.
CCAGTACCAATGTCAAGGTCAGAGTTATGTGAGAGTATACACTTAAGTCCATGCCCATGCCTGTGCCCATGCCCCTGATCAAATTCATTCCCATGTTGACATCAAGATCCATGCCCATGCTCAAGCCCAGAGTCATGCCTAAGTCCATGCCCATACCAGTGCCTGAGTCTATGCTCATGTTCATATTCCTGCCCATGCCAACACAAGGATCTATGCCCATCTTCAAGCCCATGTCTATGCCTGAAACTATGCCTATGCCCAAGTCCTTGCCTAGTCCAAAGTCCAAGTCCATGCCTTGTCCAGAGTCCAAGTCCAAGCTCATGCCTAGTCCAGAATCCAGTCCATGACTAGTCTGGAGCCCAAGCCCATGTCCTGTCTGGAGCCCAAGCTTGAGTCCATGTTCTGTCTGGAGCCTGAGTCCATGTCTAGTCCAGCGCCTGAATCCATGTCCATGTCTCAACCAGAACCCAAGCCTCCATCTGTGTCCTTGCCCTTGTTGAAGGCCTGAACCAAGCCCAAGCCCTCACCAAAGCCCAGGTTTCATTGCCACATCCTCTCAGAGCCTGAGCAGAGCTCTGAGGAGATGTTTTCTCATAGCAGGCCCTTTACCCCGAGGCAGCTCAAAGATGATTTTAGCTCCTGGAGGGAGCTCTTGGGGGGGGGTTTCTATCATGCATTTATGTGCTTGAGTCTGGTGTTGCTTGAGCAAGAGCGCACTGCGTGTGCCCTTGGGACAACTACATCATTCCAAACACCTATTGCTGATTTGGAATGCTATCAGTGTGTGCAAAAAAAGGACGCTGCTTACACACATGGCGCAAAGTATTAACACTATTTAGTGTTCATTGTTATGGTTTGTTCCTGCCATGTTTCCTAGCTCTGGTTTATGACTCTAGTTTATGTTTATATTTCAGTTTCATTTGTCTGTAACTCTGTACCTTGCCTCACATTTTTGTATATAGCATGCCTGTAATACTCCCTACACTTGCGTCCATCTCAACATTCTATTCATGACAGGAGATCTGAAAGTTGAAGAACAGAACTGAATGTCATTGAGGAACAAAGTTCCATACATGGAACAAAGTCAATTTCTGAACTGTAATAAAATCACTTAACAAAATGATGACTACATGTTACCTTTAATCACAGGAATTAGAGTAGACCTGGTTTCCTTTTTATTAGTCAAACTCTGAATGCTTTGTATGTGAATGAAATGACTTAATAAAAATCTGATGAGGCAGTGGGCAATTCTGGATATTTCTTCTGTTCAATCTTCAAATAAAACTATTTAAAATGCCACCACAAAAAAAAAAAAAAAAAAAGATTAATCCAACGGACCATAATAATGCTTCTCCTAACAGTTTTAAAAGAAATCTTAGCTAAAAACAATTTATGTGTTGTTGTTTTTAAACAATATTTTTGTTCCATGTTGTTTTTTTTTTAAACAATATTTTGTTCCCAGTTCACTAGTTAGATGTTCCCTCACAACTGAATGTAATTGACTCTGGGAAATTGAATTGAATTTTTGAGCCTTTAAACTTTATGAGTTATCAAGCACAACACATTGCAACATCATCTGCTTATGTAACTAGACCACTTCACAGCTCAAGTCTGTACATTTTCTCAGTTTCTTTTATAGCCTATGTAGGCTAATCTTAAAATGTTGAAAGGTGGGGTAACTTTTTTGTTTGTTTGTTTATGGTGTGTCATTATTGATTTGGAAATGTGCTCAAAATTTGTGATTTAATTTCACATAAGCTGGCTGTGTGGCTAGCATGTTGGATATCTGTAACTGGTATTTCATTGAAATTCAATTATAGATCAACTGACATTAAAATATAGCAGGATGAATATCTCTACAGATATTGACCTATTTTCTGCAGCCAGCTGTGTTTCATTTTGTTTCATCTGTTAGGTGTGAAGTGTTCCGCTGCAGGATTTAGTTGATATGTGTTAGGCATATATTTGTTGTGTTCATGTTAAGACTATAGATTGGGAACATTTCCTGAAATGTGTTCAATTTAAGTTTGTTTATGCAACTGCTGACATTTGAGTTTTTCTTTTGAACCTGTACCCACCTTGATTTTTCCATGCCCACCCACTGTTCAATTTCTGGCCTCACCACTGGTCTGTAGCAGTCCTGCAGGCAGATGGGCTTCAACTGTACAAAACCGCAACAGATTCTACAGGAATCTCAGACAGGAATCTCAGGGTGCTTTCACACCAACAGCAGTTGGTGTACACTAAACAGTCCATTCGAACCAAAAGCTCTTAGTTTGGTTCGTTTTCGTCGGTGTGAAAGCATCAATCACACTTGGGTGCGCACTAAATCAAGCAGACCGAGACCTCCAAAAAGGGGTGGTCTCGGTCCGCTTGATTCCGCACCAAATGTCAACCTCTGGTGCGATCCCTCTGGTGAGAATGCGAACCTGGACCAACTCAGGTCTAAATACGCATAATACGCACATTTTTTTTCATTGAAAAGTGGGGTGTGTCTACACTGGATATAATGTAAAAGGCTGCCCACACTAAGAATAGTAACTATTTTAATAACTATAACTATAAAGATAATGATGTGAGCATCTACACAATGTGATCATTATAACGTCCTGTAAACAGTGGCATCAGGCATACACGCGTGCTCCAGCTCTGTCAGCATTCTGTCAGTGGGAAATTCAGATTGCCCTGTATTAACCTACAGCATAACAGATATTACAGTAAAAGCCAACTGGCTTGTCAGGCTAACAGACTATAGCCTACCTTGTGGGTCTTTGGAAAGGTGCTTGTCTCATCATCAGCAGGACAACATTGGTGAAAATAGGGCGTTTCCTCTGCCTGAAATGACACGCTATACGCCTTCGGCGAATCCAGTATATCCGAAGATTGTTCTCCAGCTGCAGCCGCGACTCATTCCGGAACTGGATATTTTGCCAGAAATGGGTAATGTTGACAATATAAAAAGCAAGGACCAGCGCAAGAAACTGTGCGAACGTGTCGCTCCATTGTGAAAGTCCAAATTGGTGCTTATTTCCACCAGAAGATGACGAAACATCATTCAGACCAATTTGGTTCGTTTGCATGTGTGAACGCGGACCACACACAGTCTGTATGCTACAATGTAGCAATTTTACTGCCTGGTGCGGACCAAATAATTGAACTAGCGGTGTGAAAGCGCCCTCAGGCTACAGTGGGCAGAGAGTTACTGAAACTGGACCACTGAAATATGGAATAACACCAGGTGATATAGCCCATCTGCCTCAAGGTTTGATACATTCTGAGATGTTTCTTGCTCACCACAGTTGTGAAGAGTGATTATTTGAGTAAACCTTCTTGTAAGTTTGAACCAGTCTGACTATTTCTTCTCAGAACTACCACTCAATGAACTGGTTTTGTTTTTTACTATTCTGTGTAAATTGTAGAGACTGTTGTGTATGAAAATCCCAGCAGATCAGCAGTTTCTGAAATACTCAAACCAACCTGCTAACCATAGCAAAACCATGGCACAGTCAAGTCACTGAGATCACATGACTGACTGATAACTATGTAAATAAACAGTGATGCAAGTGTTCCTATCAAAGTGGCTGCTGAGTGTATATAAAATCATGCCTATGATATCCTCCTGTATGCTTTAAGTACATATGCTTTAAATACTGTTAGGTGCTGCATCTTTATGACACAGAATATGCCTGTCAGGTATATAAGTATCTGAAATATAACAAAAAAAAATTGTGGCATTAAATAGAAAGTCAGGGTGGCTGATCACAGTAATATTGACTTCATTTTATTCTCATAGCTGGAGATTTATATTTATAGCGGATCTGACACCACTTTCTCTTTCATCATTACAAGCTCATGTAATCTTTTGACGCCGGTCACTAAAAACCTGACCTACATCTGTATGATGTGTAAAAAACAACCAGAAAAGGACAGGGTGTTTCAAAAAATTTGATGTTATTTGAGATGTAAATATCCCAGAATTATATAAAAAAAATTTAAAACACCCTGTATATTAATTAAAGCAGACTGTTATCTTCACCAGCAGTTTGATTTAATGAATATACTTTTTTATTGTTTTTAACACATCATACAGATCTAGGCCCGGTTTTCAGTGACTGTGGTCATTCATTAAATCAGATTTATATTCACCACCATTCAAGGTGGTGTAGTGGTTAGCACTGTCTCTTCTGCCTCATAGCAAGAAGGTTCCGGGTTCAAACCTCACAACCGGTGGGGGCCTTTCTGGGTGGAATTTGCATGTTCTCCCTGTGTCTGCATTGGTTTCTTTTGGGTGCTCTGGTTTGCCCCATAGTCCAAAGACATGCAGGTTAGGTAAAATACCCAGCCACTGGGGTTGCACAAGCCAGTGCATACTTGGTGCCAGTCCCAAGCCCAGATGGATTAGGGAGGGTTGCACCAGGAACCTATGCCAAATCAAATATGTGGGGTCTGCTGTGGCAACCCATGATGGGAGCAGCCAAAAGAAGAAGAAAAAGATGATTTTCACCAATGTTCAGTGAATAATTTCAGCTTCACCAAATACTAGGGCTGATAGAAAAAACTGTGGAAGAGCACACATGGTCAACTCAGGACTATAAATGTCCCTAAATAAACAAAGTTTGGGTTTTTTTTTTGGCAGGTAGACTCAGGCTACATTTTCAGAATAGGATTCTCATGTACCAACTCACCTCCACCAATCCAGTTCTTTTTTCTTTTTTTCACACTTCTAAAAGAAGCACATTGCATTTGTGATACTGTACTAATTATTGCAGTTCCAGTCTGAGCTCCCCTGTTGTGAGAGCCCAGGGGACTAATCAAAACTTGTAGTGTTTGACAAAAGCTGTTGTTTTGCAATCCATTTCTCAAGGTGCAAAATTCATCTGAGGGTTCAGGAATAGATATTGATTCCTTCAGATAATGGAAGGTCAACAGTGACCATTTACATGCATCTAACCATTAGCATTAAAAGAAAAAAAATCCTACATGGACATCGAGTTCTATAAAGCTCAAATAAGAGTGGCCTAAATAGTAAGTAATAAGCCAAAGCAAAAAATAAATAAATAAATATTTCAAATTGAATGTAACAGTAAATATATGATACAATGATTTAAAACATATAGCAAAAATGGAGTGGCAATTATATTTCACCTAACATAGTCTAACTAACTAACATAGGCAGTTCATGACTCACAATCTTAATGGACTACATGCATCATTGCCAAGGACAACACGGAATATGGACTCCATTATTTTCATGATGAGAAAAAACAGACTGCTCTGCTAATTATGTAAGTTGGCTGGTGGACCTATTTTAAGGAACTAGGTCAAACAAGATGAGGGTATGAATCCCACAGCTGACTTGTTTTAAAATCCATGCCCATCAAAACACTTCATTGCACTCTCATGAGGTCTCCAGGTAGTTGTGATCCCATCTCTCATCTCATCTCATTATCTGTAGCCGCTTTATCCTGTTCTGCAGGGTCGCAGACAAGCTGGAGCCTATCCCAGCTGACTACGGGCGAAAGGCAGGGTACACCCTGGACAAGTCGCCAGGTCATCACAGGGCTGACACACAGACAACCATTCACATTCACACCTACGGTCAATTTAGAGTCACCAGTTAACCTAACCTGCATGTCTTTGGACTGTGGGGGAAACCAGAGCACCTGGAGGAAACCCACGCGGACACGGGGAGAACATGCAAACTCTGCACAGAAAGGCCCTCGCCGGTCACAGGGCTCGAACCCGGACCTTCTTGCTGTGAGGCGACAGCGCTAACCACTACACCACCGTGCCGCCCTAGTTGTGATCCATTGAATAAAATTAGGAAACTGAATCTTACTATTCCTACAGCCGAGTAGCATGGTGGTGCAGTGGTTAGCACTGTTGCCTCACAGCAAGAAGATCTTGGGTTTGAACCTCATGGCTGACTGGGGCCTTTCTGTGTGGAGTTTGCATGTTCTCCCCATGCCTGTGTGGATTTCTTTGGGGTACTCTGGTTTCCTCCCACAGTCCAAAGACATGCAGATTCAGTCAACTGGTAACTCTAAATTGCTCATAGGTGTGAGTGTAAATGAATGATTGTCTCTGCCATGGATTCAGATAAGGTCACTGCAGTCACAACATGGCCCATGCCCACCTCAGTAAAGGAACTTCAACGGGTCCTGAGTTTTGGCAACTTTATCGGCAGTTCATTCAGGGTTTTCAGCACCATAGCCACTCCCCTCATGACATTATGAAAGAAGGGACCCAAGCAGCTCCAATGGAACCAGAAGGCAAAGGACACGTTCGCACAACTCAAGTCAGACTTCACCACCGCATCCATCCTCAAGCACCCAGACCCCACTAAACCATTCACCAGAGAAGTAGATGTCTCCAAGTCAGGAGTAGGTGGCACACTGTCACAATGTTTCATTTTGGAGAAAAACCCAAACTGCATCCTGTGGTGTTTTTCTCTAGAAAACTCATCCCAGCAGAACAGAATTACAACATTGCCAACAGAGAGCTCTTGGCAATCAAAGTAGCCCTGGAGGAATGGAGACACTGACTCGAGGGAGCCACACACCCCTTTGTCATTCTCACAGATCATAACTTAGAATATCTGAAATCGGCCAAAAGACTAAATCCTCGTCAGGTGCATTGGGCCCTATTCTTCACCTACTTTCAGTTCTCTATCTCCTACTGACCTGGATCCAAGAACACTAGGGCTGATGCCCTTTCAAGAATTCATTCCACCACTTCCTCCAACCAAGAATCTACACCCATTCTACCTCCCGAGTGCTTTATTAATGCCTTTACTTGGGAAAATGACAAAGAATTGGCTCAAACCCAACCCCACAACATCCCCAAAACATGTCCCCCTCGTTTAATGTGTGTTCCTTGGCAACTCAAGGGTCACCTCATCACTTGGGTGCACTCATCACCAGCCACAGGACATCCCAACAGCTATTATACCTACCAACTACTCAAAATAAAGTACTGGTGGGAAAACATGATCACAGAAATTAATGAATTTGTCTCTTTCTGTGCTGCATGCGCCCAAGCCAAAGTACCCCAATCCCTGCCAGCAGGCAAGCTCATGCCACTATCCACACCCCAATGCCCAGGGTCTCACATAGCCATAGATTTTATCACTGATCTACCCAACTCACAGGGTCACACCGTCATCATGTTAATCATTGACCGATTCTCCAAAACTATCTGCCTCATTCCTTTCTCCAGCTTACCCACAGCATTTGAAACAGCAGAACTAATCTTCACACATGTGCTCTAGTACTTTGGTATCCCAGAGGACATAGTGAGTGATCAGGGCCCACAACGTACATATAGAGTATGGTCAAAGTTCATGAACAAGCTGGGGGTAACAGTAAGCCTAACCTCTGGCTACCACCCCCAATCCAGTGAAAAAGTAGAGAAAGCAAATCAGTAAATAGGATGCTTTTTAAGGGTATTCTGTCTGGAACATCCTAAGGACTGGGCCCAGTTTCTCCCTTGGGACGAATATGCTCAGAACTCCATCAAACGCTCAGTCACATAGCTCACCCCATTCCAGTGTGTACTGGGATACCAGCCAGCATTATTTCCTTGGGACGACTCACCCACAGACATCCCCACCATCAATATCTCGTTCCAATGTAGCGAATGTATATGGGAGAGCATCCACCAATGTCTTGAACAGGTGTCCCAAAGATACAAACATTATGCAGATAAGCACAGAGGGGAGATGCCCGTGTATGCTCCAGGAGACAAAGTCTGGGTCTTCACTAAAGACCTATGAGACCCTAAAGCCTGCAGGAAACTTAGTGGCAGGTATATTGGACTTTTCAAGATCCTTCTGCTTTCCCCTGACTCTGAGTTTGGCTCTTGATGTGGCTTGGTCTACCAGTTTGTGATGCACCCACTCTCCCCTGCAACTGCTCCTGTAAGTGCCTGCCATTTCTGACAGCAATGATAAAATCCCTGACCACTAGTTCCTACAGTAATGATTTAAATGTGCATATGGAAGTTGACTGCTAGTTACATGTGTAGTTGTGACCGCTAGTTGTCTATGATTCCTGAACCACCAGATTAAGTTAGAACCACCTAGATACCTTGAATGATAGCTGAGAACTTCCAGCAATGTCACCTACATTACCTATACCACCTAAATTATGTATGCCACAAGGTATTGTTAGTCAGAAAGATATTTGGAAATGACAGCACCACTTATGAAAATGAGATTTTAACTTGTAAAAACAACAGGTAAAAGCAGCACAGACTTCTGGAAGCCTCAATGTAATGTCCACGAGGGAGGCAAATGTGTGTTTTAGGTACTGAAATGTGGTCTTATACAGGTAGTCGTCGACTTACAACTGCCTTTGGTTATGACTGACTGGTCGTAAACCGATCTGGTCGTAAGTCGGCCTATGTTAAATGAACGTAAGTATATTGTGATGTGTAATGATATTGTAATCATCTTAAAGTCTTATTTTATCAACATTTTCTTATTTCATTACCTTGGCTCATTATTTGGTTTAAGTCAAACACTGCATACTACACTGCGTACAGTACAATTCGTTTAATATGTGCAAAACAAAAAATACGAAATACAGGTGTGAAAAATAGAAAACATTTTAGTTTATAACATACCAAAATACAAATGTAAAACATAGCAAAATACAAAACTTAGTGACCGCTGGCATCACTGGTGCTTGTCTGTGGGTCGTCTACGTCATCATCAGCTGTTGCAGCACTCGGGCTGGTGGGAGCATTTGCTCGTTTCATAAACCAGGAGCTGGGGCGGAAACTGTATGACGGAGCGTGAGAGAGACTGCGCATGTGCCTGGAGCTGGGGCGGAAACTGTTGTATGCGGCGAGAGGCGCTGCCGGGAGCTGGGGTGGAAACTGTTGTACGCGGCGAGAGGCGCTGCCGGGAGCTGGGGCGGAAACTGTTGTATGCGGCGAGAGATGCTGCCGAGAGCTGGGGCGGAAACTGTTGTACGCGGTGAGAGGCGCTGCCGGGAGCTGGGGCGGAAACTGTTGTACACGGCGAGAGGCACTGCCGGGAGCTGGGGCGGAAACTGTTGTATGCAGCGAGAGGCGCTGCCGGGAGCTGGGGTGGAAACTGTCGTACGCTCAGGTGGAAAACACTTGCCAGTCATAATCAGACAGTCGTAAAGTCGATCAGTCATAAGTCGACGACTACCTGTACAAGAAATTGACTGACTGGCCTAAAAAATGTTTTAGATTGATCGAATTTATTCAGGTCAAAATCCCATGCAAATCAAAAATAGAGTAAACAAATACAGTACAACTGATAAACATGAAACTAAACCAAGCATAACACAACAAAGTGTAAAAACACTTATTTCCATTGTGGTCCCAGTGAAGTTTCAAAATGCAGGAACAAATAAAGAATAAAACTAGATTTACCATCAGTGGAAAAATAAAAACCATACTGAGTGATTTATGTACATACCAGAGAAGTTACAAACTATTTAAAAAGTGCCTTTTAACAGCTTGTCTAAAGTTTTCAATAATTAAAATACCTTGGCTTATATTTTGTAGGTCTTGTTCTTGAGGAGGAGACATTGCCACGATAACTTTAGGACTGCAGCTGTCATGAACAGTTTTGCACTCAAGTCTCCATCAATGAACAGTTGATAACATCAACAAAATAGACTTCATGCTCAAACTATATTGAATTTCCTGGTTACACAGTTGTACTTTGTGACTATATGAATGAATGAATGAATGAATGAATGAATGAACCCTTTATTATCACTGTTGCCAGTTAAATTGACCATCAACCTGTCCTTATAGAGGGGGAACAGGACAGGAAGACAGGGATAAAAGAAAAGGAAACAATAACATGAGGAGAGATGAGGAAAAAAGAACCCCCCCCCCCCCCCCCCCACTATGCTTCTGTCAGGAGTACAGTGTGGGACATTTAAAAACCTCTGCACATAAGCACACAATAACACAAGTACACTTTAAAACACGGGACTTGAGGGGGGAAAGGGGGGAAAGGAGGGGGCAATCGGGGTGGGGGGGAGGAGGTAGAGGTAACCCAGCGCAAGCAAGCAGCCGTCCGCTCCTGCAGCCATGAAGGCGCTGGTCACGCACCCGTTTGTCACACTGGGGGTGAAAATGGCGACCGCGGAAAGTTGGAGAAGGAATGCGTCTCCCAGCAGTGGCCTTCAGGGGGAAATGTTGTCTCAGCAACGGCCTTAACCGAGGCCGGTGCTGTCTCAGGGAGCAGAATGTCGATAAGATATAAATTGTTTGGTCTTTCCAGACGCAGTCTTTGCACGTCCACACCTGTCCATTCCGTTCATTCTGTTCAAATTGGTCTCCGAAAAACTTATTCCTTACAAAGCCGAAAGCTTCTCCAAGATAACAACCATATCGTGGTTCAAGTTCTGAATATCCACAGTCTGAGTGCTGACAGCTTTGCCCACCGCTACAATCATATCGGGCAGCTTTGTGGGGCTTTGAACAGCTGTCACCGTTGTCTGATTTCCTCGATATACCAGGGCAATGCCTAATCCAATCAGCAAAAGTCCTGTAATCATGGTTCCGAATAGGTAGATATCTTCAATGTCCTCCACAGAAAGAATTGCCAGGCACACGACTCGCCACCGCTCCCACGCGTCCATCGCATAACCAGCCGCAAACGTTGCGGCAGGACAGGCGGGTTCCCCCGAACCCAGGCTTCTCGTCGAGAAAACTCTGTCAATTTCGTTAGGAGACCAGTTTATCAATTCCATGCTTTTTTTAGTTTAGAAAGTAATGCGGGGAGAGTCTCTTCAAAAAGTACAGCAGACGAGACAAGACAAAGAAGCACAAGCAGGGAAAAAAAGGAGGGAGAGGGAGAGCAGTGAGAATGCGACTGCCTTCTGTGGAAGCACGGAGAGAAAAATATAGGACACAGTTATAGAAACAAGTTAGTTATAATCATGCTATCTGCTATCACCCAAATGAGGATGGGTTCCCTTTTGAGTCTGGTTCCTCTCAAGGTTTCTTCCTCATGTCATCTGACAGAGTTTTTCCTTGCCACCTTCACCATAGGCTTGCTCATCAGTGATAAAAAAAATGTATTATGGATAAAATTAGCTCATGTTTAAAATCTTTAATTTTCTGTCAAGCTGCTTTGAACAGTCTGCTGTTAAAAGTACTATACAAATAAACTTGACTTGATATTCCTTGTAGAGAGGCAGGGTACCCAGCCTGTCTATCATGGTAGCCCAATGCTTTAGTAATGGCCAGTCTTCCCATTGACTTTGTTGTTTTATTCCTTTCTCACCCACCTGTATTTTTTCTGAAATACATAAGACTCTTTTAGGGTTTTGTTGTTGTTGTTGTTTAATCAAGTTAATTTATGGATTTCTGGATGTTGGATTTTAAGGCAGAATATTTTGAATTCTAAAACATGGGTATAGATCTGAAGCCCACCAAGGCCAACCACTCATGGGCATAGTCCTTTTCTTTAACACACATTGCACATTGTCAATGATACCATGACAATTTAACAGTTTCAATCTTGAGAACAATTTAAATAACCTACAGAATATGTTCCCACTGACTGAATGCCATTGAAAGTGGTGATTTATCAAAGATGCCACAAAAGGTTTTAAAAATGTACAAAAGCATTTAATGTACAAAGGAGTAAATACATAAGTGAATCAAAAACAGGATTTTCCCCCCTTGCTGCATATTGTTACTAGGCAACCAGGAGGATTCTGATCTTGCCTGCCTGATGGAGTAAAATGTTTGTTAATTTTAGGCACAATCTCCTGCTTCACTTCTACATGTGGAGACAGATGTAGAAAGCAAATTTGTAGCTTAAGCTGTATGAATGAGAGAGAAGGTCACTTTCTTCATATTTCAGGAGGGAGTTCATTTAATTGAGAGGACACAGCTTCGGGTGAGTTTGTGCACCTTGAATGGAGAGAAGATGGATCTGTTGGACTGGATCACAAACAAAAAAAAAAGGAAGAAACTTCTATTTGTGGGTCAATGAACAAATTGAGGATGGCTAGAAAAAGAAATTGGAATTGATACTTTAACTACTGCATCTAACATGTACCGTATTCACAAATATACAGTAGATATTCTGGGTTCAAAATTAACCATGAGATTTAAATATAAAACAAAGATTTTAGGGAGGAAAGGTCTAGGGCATATAATATTTACCACAACAGAAATGACTAGCACAGTGCTTTGCATTCCAGCAAAAAAATCAAAAGGAAAAGCACAGAAATCTTATTATTCAAGACTAGCACCCTTTGATTGAAATCAAGCTCAAAAGCACAAGACTGTCTTGCTCAGGTCTAATTGACAAACTGTCTTACATCTTCGCCAATCAGCCTTATCAGCCTTGTGTATCTTATGTGTCATCTTTCTCACCAAGTGTAAACGTTACAGTGAGAAAATTGGAACTGAATTCTTTCTTGAACAATTCTGCATAAATGTCATAACCAGACAGACATGGGCTTTCGTCTTTTTGGTGTCTTAAAACAAATTCACCATATTTTTCTTATGACATCCAAAGAAAAATACAATCATCAAATAGGCATAATCAATCTATCCATAACCGCTTATCTTGTGCAGGGTTGCAGACAAGCTGGAGCCTATCCCAGCTGACTGTGGGTGAGAGGCAGGGTACACCCTGGACAAGTCTCCAGATCATCGCAGGGCTGACACATCGAGACAAACAACAATATACACCTACAGTCAATTTAGAGCCACCAATTAGCCTAACCTGCATGTTTTTGGACTGTGGGGGAAACCGGAGCAAACCCACTCAGACACGGGAGAACATGCAAACTCCACACAGAAAGGCCCCCATTAGCCACGGGTTTGAATCCAGGACCTTCTTGTTGTGAGGTGACCGTGCTAACCACTATACCACTGTGCCACCCAGGCATAATCAAGTAATGCTTTTTGTGTGGCTAATACTTAAATGTTGTATGCATTTCAGCTGATCAGCCATAAAATTAAAACCACTGACAGGTGGTTTTAATTTTATGAATATCATTAATTATCTTGTTGCAGTGGTAACAAGATGGTAATCCAGCCGCTGGGGGTGCATAAGTGTCCTCTTGGTGCCGGTTCCAAGCCCGGATAAATTGGAGAGGGTTGCGTCAGGAAGGGCATCCGGCGTAAAACTGTGCCAAATCTAACATGTGGATTGAAAAGAGAAATACCATACTGGATCGGTCGGGCCCGGGTTAACAATAGCCGCCTCCGGTACTGTTGGTCAACAGGGTGCTGGTGGAAAGTATGCTACTGTTGCACCAAAACAGAGAAGGAAAAAGAGAGGGGGGAGGCGTGTTAGGAGAAAGCATGAAAAATGGAAGGGAGCTTAGAATTGAGGGTAGAAACACTGAATCTGGGAACATTGACTGGCAGAGCGAGAGAGTTAGCAGGTATGATGGAAAGAAGGAAGTTGGACATTTTGTGTATGCAGGAGACGAGGTGGAAAGGAAGCAAGGCCAAGAACATTGGAGATGGATGCAAGTTGTTTTATTATGGAGTCAATGGAAAGAGAAATGGTGTTGGTATTGTTTTGAGGGGAGAGTTGGTCAACAGTGTGATTGATGTGAAGAGGGTGTCAAATAGAGTGATAGGCATGAAGTTGGAGATTCAAGGAGTGGTAATCAATGTTGTGCATGCGTACGCCCCACAGGTTGGATGTGAGAATGAAGAGAAAGAGTCTTTCTGGGAAAAGATGGATGAAGTGATAGAAAGTATACCAAGGGAGGAGCATGTGCTGATAGGAGCAGATTTCAATGGACATGTTGGCAAAGGAAACAGAGGAGATGAGGATGTGATGGGCAGATATGGTGTAAGAGAGAGAAATGTGGAAGGGCAAATGGTGGTTGATTTTTCAAAGAGGATGAACTTGGCAATAGTCAATACATACTTTGAGAAGAAAGAGCAGCACAGGGTGACATTTAAGAGTGGAGGAAGATCTACACAGGTGGACTACATACTCTGCAGAAGGGGTAACCTGAAGGAGATTGGAGACTGTAAAGTGATGGCAGGGGAGAGTGTAGCTAGACAACATCGAGTGGTCATGTGCAGGATGAGCTTGAAAGTGAAAAAGAGGAAGCATGAAATAGTGGAGTCAAATATTAAGTGGTGGAAACTAAAAGAGGTTGGACATCAGAAGGAGTATAGGGAAGAAATGAGATGAGCATACTACTGCTATACTAGTAAGAGAGACAGCAAGAAAGGTGCTAGGGTGGTCAATGGGAAGGAGGAAGGAAGACAAGGAGACATAGTGGTGGAACAAAGAAGTACAGGAAATTATAAAAGAGAAGCGACTAGCAAAGAAGAATTGGGATGATCAGAGAGATGAGGAAAGCAGGTGGCTATACAGAGAGACGAGACAGAAGGCAAATAGAGCAGTAACGAAGGCGAAAGCAGATGCATACCAGGAGTTGTACGAAAGACTGGAGACCAATGAAGGAGAGAAAGACCTGTACAGACTAGCTAGGCAGAGAAACAGGGAAGCGAGGGATGTACAGCAGGCAAGAGTGATGAAAGATGTGAATGGAAATGTGCTGACAAACAAAGAGAGTGTATTAAGAAGGTGGAAAGAGTACTTTGAGGATTTATTAAATGAGAATCCAAGAGAGAAAAGGTCAGATTCGTTGGAGACAGTAAATCAGGAAGCAGAGTTGGTTAGTAAGGATGAGGTGAGGGCAGCCATGAAAAGAATGAAGACTGGGAAAGCAGTCAGACCAGATGGAATCCCAATTGAGGCTTGGAGATGTTTGGGTGAGACGGGTGTGGAGTTCCTAACGAGATTGTTAAATAAGATCCTAGAGAATGAGAAAATGCCAAATGAATGGAGAAAGAGTGTGCTAGTCCCAATATACAAGAATAAGGGAGATGTACAGAGCTGCAGTAATTACAGAGGGATAAAATTGATGAGCCACACCATGAAATTATGGGAAAGGGTATTGGAGGTGAGATTGAGAAGAGAGGTAGCAATCTGTGAACAGCAGTATGGGTTTATGCCAAGGAAGAGCATGTCGGATGCAATTTTTGCTTTAAGAATGTTAATCGAGAAGTACAGGGAAGGCCAGAAAAAGCTACATTGTGTGTTTGTAGACCTGGAGAAGGCATACGATAGAGTGCTGAGAGATGAGATATGGTATTGTATGAGAGAGTATGGAGTGAATGAGAAGTACAGTGGTGCTTGAAAGTTTGTGAACCCTTTAGAATTTTCTCTATTTCTGCATAAATATGACCTAAAACATCATCAGATTTTCACACAAGTCCTAAAAGTAGATAAAGAGAACCCAGTTAAACAAATGAGACAAAAATATTCTACTTGGTCATTTATTTATTGAGGAAAATGATCCAATATTACATATCTGTGAGGGGCAAAAGTATGTGAACCTCTAGGATTAGCAGTACATTTAAAGGTGAAATTATAGTCAGGTGTTTTCAATCAATGGGATGACAATCAGGTGTGAGTGGGAACCCTGTTTTATTTAAAGAACAGGGATCTATCAAAGTCTGATCTTCACAACACATGTTTGTGGAAGTGTATCATGGCACGAACAAAGGAGATTTCTGAGGACCTCAGAAAAAGCATTGTTGATGCTCATCAGGCTGGAAAAGGTTACAAAACCATCTCTAAAGAGTTTGGACTCCACCAATCTACAGTCAGACAGATTGTGTACAAATGGAGGAAATACAAGACCATTGTTAGCCTCCCCAGGAGTGGTCGACCAGCAAAGATCACGCCAAGAGCAAGGTGTGTAATAGTTGGTGAGGTCACAAAAGACCCCAGGGTAACTTCTAAGCAACTGAAGGCCTCTCTCAAATTGGCTAATGTTAAGGTTCATGAGTCCACCATCAGGAGAACACTGAACAACAATGGTGCATATGGCAGGGTTGCAAGGGGAAAGCCACTGCTCTCCAAAAAGAACATTGCTGCTCGTCTGCAGTTTGCAAAAGATCACGTGGACAAGCCAGAAGGTTATTGGAAAAATGTTTTGTGGACGGATGAGACCGAAATAGAACTTTTTGGTTTAAATGAGAAGCGTTATGTTTGGAGAAAGGAAAGCACTGCATTCCAGCATCAGAACCTTATCCCATCTGTGAAACATGGTGGTAGCAGTATCATGGTTTGGGCCTGTTTTATTGCATCTGGGCCAGGACGGCTTGCCATCATTGATGGAACAATGAATTCTGAATTATACCAGCGAATTCTAAAGGAAAATGTCATGACATCTGTCCATGAAGTGAATCTCAAGAGAAGGTGGATCATGCAGCAAGACAACAACCCTAAGCACACAAGTCATTCTACCAAAGAATGGTTAAAGAGGGATAAAGTTAATGTTTTGGAATGGCCAAGTCAAAGTCATGACCTTAATCCAATGGAAATGTTGTGGGAGGACCTGAAGCGAGCAGTTCATGTGAGGAAACCTACCAACATCCCAGAGTTGAAGCTGTTCTGTACAGAGGAATGGGCTAAAATTCCTCCAAGCCAGTGTGCAGGACTGATCAACAGTTACCGCAAATGTTTAGTTGCAGTTATTGCTGCACAAGGGGGTCACACCAGATACTGAAAGCAAAGGTTCACATACTTTTGCCACTCACAGATATGTAATATTGGATAATTTTCCTCAATAAATAAATGACCAAGTATAATATTTTTGTCTCATTTGTTTAACTGGGTTCTCTTTATCAACTTTTAGGACTTGTGTGAAAATCTGATGATGTTTTAGGTCATATTTATGCAGAAATATAGAAAATTCTAAAGGGTTCACAAACTTTCAAGCACCACTGTATATCAGAGTGGTGCAAGACATGTATGAGAACAGTGAAACAGCAGTGAGGTGTGCAGTTGGAATGACCGAATGGTTCAAGGTGAAGGTGGGACTTCATCAAGGATCTGCTTTGAGTCCTTTCTTGTTTGCCATAGTGATGGATAGCTTGATGAACGAAGTGAGGCAAGAGTCACCATGGAACATGATGTTTGTGGATGATATTGTGATATATGGTGAACGTAGAAAGTAGGTTGAGTTGGGTTTGGAGAGATGGAGGTATGCATTGGAATGAAGAGGAATGAAGTAGCAAAACAGAATACATGTGCATCAGTGAGAATAGGGATGAGAGTGTAGTGAAGATGCAAGGAGTAGACGTAAAGAAAGTTGGTGAATTCAAGTACCTGGGGTCAACTATGCAGGAAAATGGGGGCTGCGATAGTGAGGTGAGAAAGAGAGTGCAGGCAGGGTGGAGCAGTTGGAGAAGGATTTCGGGAGTCATTTGTGATAGGAAAGTCCCAGCAAAAGTGAAAGATAAGATGTATAAGACAGTAGTGAGACCAGCTGTGATGTATGGATTGGAGACCATACCCTTAATGAAGAGACAGGAGGCAAAGTTGGAGGTGGCAGAATTGAAGATGCTAAGGTTTGCAATGGGAGTGACAAGGTTGAACAGGATAAGGAACAAGCACATCAGAGGGACAGCACATGTGGAGAGCTTGGGAATTACGGTAAGCTAAGAGAGATGAGACTGAGATGGTATGGGCACATCCTGAGAAGAGATGCAGAGCATGTTGGAAGGAGAATGTTGAGGATGGAGCTGCCAGGCACACAAAAATGAGGAAGGCCAAAGAGGAGATACATGGATGTGGTGAGAGAAGACATGAAAATGGCAGGTGTGGTAGAGAAGGATGCAGAAGACAGGGAGCAATGGAGATGAAAGATCTGCTGTGGCGACCTCTAATCAGGAGCAGCCAAAAGAAGATGATCTTGTTACAATGGTAGGAAGTGAGTTATTGAAGTTGATGTGTTGGTAGAAGGAAAAATGGGCAAGCATAAGGATCTCAGTGACTTTGACATGGGTCAAATTGTGATGGCTAGACGACTGGGTCAGAGCATCTCCAAAACTGCTGCTAACATCTTGGTGCCAGATACTACAGCACATCTTTAGGAGTCTTGTGAAGTTCATGCCTCAATGGGTCAGAGCTGTTTTGGCAGCACAAGGGGGACCGACGCAATATGAGGCAGATGGTTTCAATGTTATAGCTGATCAGTGTAAAGTGAACAGAAAGGCATTTAGGATTCAGTCTGTGCTGAAGGGGGCTGATGTAGGCTATATTTTGCAAAAAATTATATCTTCTCAACTCAAAATATCTTCAATATAGACAAGATCACATAAAACAACTAGACCTCCGCCAAGCCACATATTATCAACATCAAAATCAAATCACTTGAAGTGAGGATGATATTAAAGTTGTAAACCAAATTTCATCAAAATCAATTCACTACTTTTTGAGTTACCTTGGAAACAGACAAAAAAAAAATCCTGGATCCACAAACATATCTGGATTTGCATCAAAATCTAATCAATTGTTCCTTGGCCCATGGCTCACCTTTCCTTAAAGTTTCATCAAAATCCATTCACTACATTTTTGAGTTATGTTGGGCAAAATCAAACAAACAAAAGGAGGCAAAAACTTAACCTCCTCCAACAAAGTTGGTAGAGGTAAATATCTCATCTCGTTATCTCTAGCCGCTTTATCCTGTTCTACAGGGTCGCAGGCAAGCTGGAGCCTGTCCCAGCTGACGACGGGTGAAAGGCGGGGTACACCCTGGACAAGTCGCCAGGTCATCACAGGGCTGACACATAGACACAGACAACCATTCACACTCACACCTACGGTCAATTTAGAGTCACCAGTTAACCTAACCTGCATGTCTTTGGACTGTGGGGGAAACCGGAGCACCCAGAGGAAACCCACGCAGACACGGGGAGAACATGCAAACTCCACACAGAAAGGCCCTCGCCGGCCACGGGGCTCGAACCCGGACCTTCTTGCTGTGAGGCGACAGCGCTAACCACTACACCACCGTGCCGCCCAGAGGTAAATATGAGATTATTTAACCTATTTCTATAAATTTTTACTAATTTCAAGTTTGAAATTAGTAAAATAAGACTTATAGTATAAATAAGTCTTTGTTTTAAGCATTTATTTATAGGCTAAAGCAAGATTATCTGCCTATAGAACAAGACCATTTCAAGCTTGAAATAATTAAAAATGTCTAGATACCATAGAAGCTTAGAATTTTTATTGTTTTAATGTCATAATGTGAATCATTAGATAAACCAAATTATATTCAATACATGTTCACTTGCCAAGATATTTAGCAATTTAGATCCTATCAAGACATCCGTTTGTCTCCTAAAATGAAAACCTGTGGTCTGATGTAAAAAAAAAGTCATACATAAAACTATGAGCTTCAGATTACCATTGTAGGCAGCCTGAGTGGGTCTTCGTCCCTCAAAATGCCATCCACATTCCATTGGCAAAACCCTTTGGCAATCTAAAGAAATGCATGAATAAATAAAATCAAAGATTTCTATCCTCCAATCCATTTGTGTCAGTTGGCTTACAGTGGTCAATCACCTGCTAGCTTTGCCCTTAAGTGGCAGCCTGTCAGCTCCTTCTAACAGATCACCTCAACACTTCCTTCCAAAGTATTAATCTAAATTAGTGTTCTGACAAAGTGTCAGAACATGAGGCCAAAAGAAGATGTATTCTGCTAGGAACCCCATTTATTACATCATACAATAAAGACAGGTGAGAAGATAGTAAGACCATACAAATTATACATTCTCATAATAGTGATAAGGTCTTTTGGTGACAGTAATCTTTCAGAAAGTGAGAATCAGCAGTTTTAACCTTGTGAACAAATTTCCAGACAAAAATGTCTGTTTTAAATTTTAGAAAAAGTAAGAACAACACTATTTCAATTTAAATCTGTTTCAATGCCAATCTCAACATGTGACAAGAAATGACAGTTAAAAATCAACTGCTATACAATTACAGTGAGGGCAGTAAAATAGACAAAGCTGAAACAATATGATGCCAGAACTCATCTCATTATCTCTAGCCGCTTTATCCTGTTCTACACACAGGATAAAGACACAGACAACCATTCACACTCACGGTCAATTTAGAGTCACCAGTTAACCTAACCTGCATGTCTTTGGACTGTGGGGGAAACCGGAGCACCCGGAGAAAACCCATGCAGGCACGGGGAGAACATGCAAACTCCGCACAGAAAGGCCCCCACCGGCCACGGGGCTCGAACCCAGACTTTCTTGCTGTGAGGCAACAGCGCTAACCACTACACCACCATGCCACCCGCATACACATTCTGATCTTCATAATTCAAGACAATAATTATGAATAAAATACTCCAAAGCCAAACAAAAGAAATACAATCGTGGCAGCGGGGGCGTGGTCAAGCATCGGTCTGTGAATGGAGGGTGGAGTCAGGGAAGGTAAGTGGTAGTATCACTGCACCTGATGTGAATTAACCTGTGTCTCCTCCAGGGACTGCGCCCTATAAAAGGAGAGAGAAAGAGCAGAGAAAGGGAGCTCTCTCCCGACCAGAAATGTGTGTGTGAGAGAGTGAGTAAGCTGAAAAGATATATCTTTAAAAATAAAGAGTTTGTGAGAACTCAGTTCTGGCCTGCCATGCTTCTGTGCTCCACCCACCTGCTGTGATTCTACAGCGGTGCCAAAACCTGGGACTGGAGCACAGAAGGAGAGCCCCATGGAGTCCTCCCCTTTCAAGGACCTGGTCCATGCCCTTGCCACAACTCAACAGAGCCAGCACAAGGCACTGATCGCCCTCCAGAAGGAGCAGGAACAATGGTTCAAAGCCTTGGTGCTGGCGCAGCAGGAAGATCGCCAGGCGTTCCGGCACCTGCTTGCATTGGTGGGATCCATGACACCCTAACGAAGATGGGTCCGCATAATGACCCTGAAGCCTTCCTCGCTCTCTTTGAGCAGGCAGCAGAGGCGTGGGGTTGGCCGGTGGAACAGCGCGCGGTATGCCTCCTCACCCTGCTAATGGGCGAGGCGCAGCTGGCCAGGCTGCAGCTCCCCGCCAACAGCCGGCTGGTCTACGCGGACCTCCGCAGGGCTGTCCTCCAACGTGTTGGTCGCACTCCGGAACAGCAACAGCAGCGGTTCCGTGCACTGCATCTGGAGGAGGTCGGCCGACTGTTCGCGTTTGGCCAACAACTCCAGGACACCTCGACCTGGTGGCACTGGAACAATTTGTCGCCTGACTTCTGGAAGGAACAGCGGAGTGGGTCCAGTGCCATCGCCTGGCGTCACTGCATCAGGCGATCGAGCTGGTGGAGGACCATATGGCGGTCGTTCCGACAGCAGGACAGCGTGTCTCCTCTCCTCCCCTCTCTTCTCTCTCTCCCTCTCCCTCTGCTCCCTGTCCTCGCTCCATTCCCCCACTGCGGAGGTGGGGGCCGGCTCCACCCCAGCCGGCCTGCCGCACCCGTAGTGCCCTCCCATTTCTGACTTCCTTGTCTGTGTCCTCTCCCCCTCAGGTGAGTGATGTATGGAACACCAGTGCAGAGGGAGAGCCTGGGCTGGTATGCTGGCATTGCGGGGAACCAGGGCATCTCCAGCATCAGTGCTCGGCGATGGAGTTGGGCGCGGTGGTCTGGATCCCCGACATGCCAGGAACTGCCCTCGATCATGCCAGAGCATATCACATACTGGTGAGTATCCAAAGGGATACGTATCAGGCTTTGGTGGACTCCGGCTGTAATCAGACCTCAATCCACCAAAGCCTGGTGCAAGACGAGGCAGTGGGGAGAGCACAATTGGTGAAGGTGTTGTGTGTGCACAGGGATGTTCACAACTACCCTTTAGTGTCAGTCCACATTCTATTTTGAGGGGAAAAATTTAGAGTAAAGGTGGCGGTTAATCCTTGCCTTACCCACTCGATAATTCTGGGGACTGATTGGCCAGGATTTGGGGAATTAATGGCGCATCTAGTGAAGAGTGAGGCCTGCCATAGTTTAACGAGGGGAGGTCCCAGAGTGGCATTGGCGGGAGCGGCTGTCACGGAACCGTCTATGTCATCACCGTGTCAGAGTGAGGAGCAGCCGGCTCCTCCTCCCTCTCTCAGGGATTCCCTTGCGGATTTCCCGTTAGAGCAGTCACGAGACGAGACTCTGCGGCATGCGTTTGACCAAGTGAGAGTAATCGAATGTCAAACTCTCCAGCCAAATGCCACACCATCCTTCCTCTATTTCTCCATTATTAAAGATAGATTATACCGAGTGATGCAGGACACTCAGACTAAGGAACCAATAACCCAGCTTTTAATCCCAAAGAGCCACCAGGAATTCATATTCCAGGCAGCTCACTTTAATCCCATGGCCGGACACTTGGGGCAGGATAAGACACTAGCCCAAATAATGGCCCAGTTCTATTGGCCAGGGATTCGCGGCAATGTCCGTAGGTGGTGTACGGCATGTCGCGAATGCAAGTTAGTAAATCCCACAGCCATTCCAAAAGTGCCTTTGCGCCCTCTGCCATTAATTGAGACCCCATTCGAAAGAATTGGGATGGATCTCGTCAGGCCATTAGATCGGTCAGCACAAGGATATCATTTTATTTTAGTTCTGGTGGACTATGCAGTGCCTCTTCGCAATATCTCAGCACGTAGTATTGCAAAAGCGCTCTTCCGCATCATCTCCCGAGTCGGAATCCCCAAAGAGATTCTGACTGATCAAGGCACTACGTTTATGTCACGCACACTGCGCGAACTGTATGGGTTACTGGGAATTAAGCCTTTCTGCACCAGCATTTATCACCCACAAATGGATGGATTAGTTGAATGGTTTAATCGCACCCTCAAAAATATAATTAGAACATTTGTAAGCGAAGACGCACATAACTGGGATAAATGGCTCAAGCCCCTGTTATTCGCAGTGCAAGAGGTCCTGCAAGCCTCCACGAGGTTCTCCCTGTTCTAATTATTATACGGGTGTAAGCCGTGTGGCATTTTGGATGTGCTATGTGAAAATTGGGAGGAGGGACCTTCAACTAGTAAAAATGAAATTCAATACATTCTCGACCTGCGCACCAAATTCCACACACTCATGCACCTAACCCAGGAGAATTTGCGGCAGGCCCAAGAACGTCAAGTCCGTCTGTCCGACAGGGGCTCATGCCTTAGGGAGTTCACACCAGGAGATAAAGTACTCGTGTTGTTGCCCATGTCGACCTCCAACTTGATCACCAGGTGGCAAGGACCCTTTGAGGTCACATGGCGAGTCAGGGATGTTGACTATGAGGTGAGGCGAACAGACGGGTGGGGCGTTACAGATTTACCACCTCAATCTGCTAAAATGTTGGAAAGAGGAGGTCCCCATGGCACTGGTGTCAGTGGTTCTGGAGAAGGCAGAGCTGGGGCCGGAGGTTCAAAAAAGAAAATTGACATCGCCCACCACTCTGGTCCTCTGTCGAGACCACCTCTCCCCGACCCAGCTCACGGAAGTCGCCCAGTTGCAGACAGAATTTTCTGACATGTTCTCGCCCCTGCCTGGCTACACCCACCTCATAGAACACCACATTGAGACGCCCCCGGGGGTAGTAGAGTGCAGCCGCCCTTACTGACTGCCCGAACACAAAAAAAAGGTGGCTCAGGAAGAACTCGAGGCCATGCTCGAAATGGGCATTGTCGAGGAGTCCCACAGTGACTGGAGCAGCCCAGTGGTCTTGGTTCCCAAGGCCAATGGGTCGATCTGGTTCTGTGTAGACTATAGAAAAGTCAACGCAGTGTCTAAATTTGACGCATACCCAATGCCTCGTATTGACGAGTTGCTCGATCGACTAGGCATGGCTCATTTTTATTTGACATTGGATTTGACAAAGGGATATTGGCAGATCCCCTTGACTCCTCTATCCCAAGAGAAAATGGCCTTTTCCACACTGTTTGGCTTACACCAGTTCGTCACACTTCCTTTAGGGCTGTTTGGGGCACCCACTACATTCCAGTGGCTTATGAACAGGGTCCTCCGCCCCCACGCCACCTACACGGCCAACTACCTAGACAACATCATTATTTACAGTAATGACTGGCCACGGCACCTGGAACACCTGATGGCCGTCCTTAGGTCGCTGAAGTGAGCGGATCTCACAGCCAACCCGAAGAAGTGTGCGATTGGGTGGGCGAAAGTACAGTATCTGGGTTTCCACTTGGGCAATGGGCAGGTGTGTCCCCAAATTAACAAGACAGCAGCGATTGCGGCCTGCCTGAGGCCCAAGACCAAAAAGGGGTTGAGACAGTTCCTGGGGCCGGCTGGCTACTATCGTAGGTTTATACCTAATTATTTGGACGTCACCAGCCCGCTGACTGATCTCACAAAAAAGGGAGCACCAGATCCAGTCCAGTGGACGGAGCAATGCCAGCGGGCTTTCTCTGAGGTAAAGGCTGCACTGTGTGGGTGGGCCACTGTTACACTCCTTTGATTTTTCTCTCCCCTTTATTTTGCAGATGGACAAGTCAGACAGAGGGCTGGGGGCTGTTCTGTCCCAGGAGGTGGATGGGGAGGAACATCCCATGTTGTACATCAGCCGGAAGCTGTCGGTGCGCAAGGGCAGGTACAGCATGAAAGAGAAGGAATGCCTCGCCATCAAGTGGGCGGTCCTCGCCCTCCACTACTACCTGCTGGGGTGGCCTTTCACCCTCTGTTCGGACCACGTGCCCCTGCAGTGGCTCCACCGCATGAAGGATGCCAACACGTGGATCACCCGTTGGTATCTGGCACTCCAGCCATTTAAATTCGAGGTGGTCCACAGGCCGGGGGCGCAGATGGTTGTGGCGGATTTCCTCTCCCACCAAGGGGAGGGGGGCGGAGTCGGCTGCAGGCTGGACGGCTCCCCAGCCTGAGTCGGGCGGTGGGGGTATGTGGCAGCAGGGCATGGTTAAGCGTCGGTCTGTGAATGGAGGGCGGAGTCAGGGAAGGCAAGTGGTAGTATCACTGCACCTGATGTGAATTAACCTGTGTTTGTGTGTCCAAGGACCTCCAGGGACTGCGCCCTATAAAAGGAGAGAGAGAGCAGAGAAAGGGAGTTCTCTCCCGACCAGAAATGTGTGTGTTAGAGAGTGAGTGAGCTGAAAATCTATCTATCTATCTATCTATCTATCTATCTATCTATCTATCTATCTATCTATCTATCTATCTATCTATCTATCTATCTATCTCTTTAAAAATAAAGAGTTTGTGAGAACTCATTTCTGGCCTGCTGTGCTTCTGTGTTCCACCCACCTGCTCTGATTCTACAACAATATAAACAACTTTGGCTTAATTGCATGAATTGTGTTATGAAATAAGAAAACACTGATCTTGTAAACCTGTGGTTCTCAACCTTTTTTTGAGCCAGAGCCCCTTGGCATATTCTGATTGATCCTTGCAGGCCTCCAACCAATATGTACAGTGCCTTGCAAAAGTATTCATCCCCCTTGGTGTTTGTCCTGTTTTGTTGCATTACAAGCTGGAATTAAAATGGATTTTTGGGGTTTAGCACCATTTGATTTACACAACATGCCTACCACTTTAAAGGTGCAAATTGTGATTTGATTGTGACACAAACAATAATTAAGATGAAAAAACAGAAATCTGGAGTGTGCATAAGTATTCACCCCCTTTTGTATGAAGCCTCTAAATAAGAGCTGGTCCAACAAATTCACTTCATAAGTCACATGATTAGTTGATTAAGATCCACCTGTGTGCAATCAAAGTGTAACATGATCTGTCACATGATGTCTGTATAAATCAACCTGTTCTGGAAGGACCCTGACTCTGCTACACTACTAAGCAAGCAACATAAAAACCAAGGAGCACTCCAAACAGGCCAGAGACAAAGTTGTGGAGAAGTATAGATCAGGGTTGGGTCATAAAAAAAATCCCAAACTTTGAATATCCCAAGGAGTACCATTGAATCCATTATAGCAATATGGAAAGAATATGTCACCACTACAAACCTGACGAGAGAAGGCCACCCACCAAAACCCACAGACCGGGCAAGGAGGGCATTAATCAGAGATGCAACAAAGACACCAAAGATAACACTGAAGGAGCTGCAAAGATCCACAATGGAGATGGGAGTATCTGTCCATAGGACCACTTTAAGCCATACACTCCACAGAGTGGGGCTTGATGGAAGAGTGGCCAGAAAAAGTAATTGCTTAAAAAATTGCATTTGGAGTTTGCCCAACAGAATGTGGCAGACTCCCCAAACACATGGAAGAAGATTAGCTGGTCAAATGAGACAAAAATTTAACTTTTTGGCCATCATGTGAAATGCCATGTGTGGTGCAAACCCAACACCCTGAGAACACCATCCCTACAAAAAAGCATGGTGGTGGCAACATCATGCTGTGGGGATGTTTTTTCATCTGCAGGGACAGGAAAGCTGGTCAGGACTGAAGGAAAGATGGATGGCACTAAATACAGGGCAATTCTGGAGGAAAACCTGTTTGAGTTGGCCAGAGGTTGCAGACTGGGATGAAGGTTCACGGTTGAGCAGGACAATGACCCTAAACATACTGTTAAAGCTACACTGGAGTGGTTTAAAGGGAAACATTTAAATGTCTTGGAATGGCCTAGTCAAAGCCCAGACTTCAATCCAATTGAGAATCTGTGGCATAGCTTGAAGATTGCTGTACACCAACGCAACCCATCTAACTTGAAGGAGTTGGAGCAGTTTTGCCTTGAGGAATGGCCAATAATCCCAGTGGCTAGATGTGCTAAGCTAATAGAGACATACCCCAAGAGACTTGCAGCTGTAATTGTAGCAAAAGGTGGCTCTATGAAGTATTGACTTTGGGGGGTGAATGCACACTCCAGAATTTTTTTTTTCATTTTAATTATTGTTTATGTCACAATAAAAAAAAAAAAACAATGTGCACCTTTAAAGTGGTAGGCATGTTGTGTAAATCAAATGGTGCTAACCCCCCAAAAAATCCATGTTAATTCCAGCTTGTAATGCAACAAAACAGGACAAACACCAAGGGGTATAAATACTTTTGCAAGGCAATGTATACAGTGGTGCTTGAAAGTTTGTGAACCCTTTAGAATTTTCTATATTTCTGCATAAATATGACCTAAAACAACATCAGATTTTCACGCAAGTCCTAAAAGTAGATAAAGAGAACCCAGTTAAACAAATGAGACAAAAATATTATACCTGGTCATTTATTTATTGAGGAAAATGATCCAATATTACATATCTGTGAGTGACAAAAGTATGTGAACCTCTAGGATTAGCAGTTAATTTGAAGGTGAAATTAGAGTCAGGTGTTTTCAATCAATGGGATGGCAATCAGGCGTGAGTGGGCACCCTGTTTTATTTAAAGAACAGGGATCTATCAAAGTCTGATCTTCACAACACATGTTTGTGGAAGTGTATCATGGCATGAACAAAGGAGATTTCTGAGGACCTCAGAAAAAGCGTTGTTGATTCTCATCAGGCTGGAAAAGGTTACCAAAACATCTCTAAAGGGTTTGGACTCCACTAATCCACAGTCAGACAGATTGTGTACAAATGAAGGAAATTCAAGACCATTGTTCCCCTCCCCAGGAGTGGTAAACCAATAAAGATCACTCCAAGAGCAAGGCGTGTAATAGTCTGTGGTCACAAAGGACCTCAGGGTAACTTCTAAGTAACTGAAGGCCTCTCTCACATTGACTAATGTTAATGTTCATGAGTCCACAATCAGGAGAACACTGAACAACAATGGTGTGCATGGCAGGGTTGCAAGGAGAAAGCCACTGCTCTCCAAAAAGAACATTGCTGCTCGTCTGCAGTTTGCTAAAGATCATGTGGACAAGCCAGAAGGCTATTGGAAAAATGTTCTCTGGATGGATGAGACCAAAATAGAACTTTTTGGTTTAAATGAGAAGCATTATGTTTGGAGAGAAGAAAAACACTGCATTCCAGCATAAGAACGTTATCCCTTCTGTGAAACATGGTGGTGGTAGTATCATGGTTTGGGCTTGTTCTGCTGCATCTGGGCCAGGACGGCTTGCCATCATTGATGGAACAATGAATTCTGATTTATGCCAGCAAATTCTAAAGGAAAATGTCAGGACATCTGTCCATGAACTGAATCTCAAGAGAAGGTGGATCATGCAGCAAGACAACAACCCTAAGCACACAAGTCATTCTACCAAAGAATGGTTAAAGAAGAATAAAGTTAATGTTTTGGAATGGCCAAGTCAGAGTCCTGACCTTAATCCAATCGAAATGTTGTGGAAGGACCTGAAGCGAGCAGTTCATTTGTGAGGAAACCCACCAACATCCCAGAGTTGAAGCTGTTCTGTACGGAGGAATGGGCTAAAATTCTTCTAAGCTGGTGTGCAGGACTGATCAACAGTTACCGGAAATGTTTAGTTGTATTTAATGCTGCACAAGGGGGTCACACCAGACACTGAAAGCAAAGGTTCACATACTTTTGCCACTCACAGATATGTAATATTGGATCATTTTCCTCAATAAATAAATGACCAAGTAGAATATTTTTGTCTCATTTGTTTAACTGGGTTCTCTTTATCTACTTTTAGGACTTGTGTGAAAATCTGATGATGTTTTAGGTCATATTTAAGCAGAATTGTAGAAAATTCTAAAGGGTTCACAAACTTTCAAGCACCACTGTATATTAACATAAGTGTCAAATTTTCAGTTCCATGCTCGATCTGATATACCGCCTGTTTTTCACATTGCTTTAACATTGTATATTGACATTAACATTTCACATTACACACTGATCTACACATTTTATTTTACCCATCATGACCAAATTTGAGTTTTCACAGCTGGGGTTAAAATATAAAATATTCACCTACACTTAATTTGATTATTGCTCTGAATTATCATAATTTGTTTATTTAACCCATCAATATTGGACACAATGCAAACCTTGCAAACTGAGCTACATTTCTATGAAAGGTGGGAATAAGCATAGAGGTTAATTTACAAAACCAGTAGGTCTGTGGCTTTTTTTTAAACTGAATGAGCCGAAAACTTTATTAAAATACAGTGGTGCTTGAAAGTTTGTGAACCCTTTAGAATTTTCTATGTTTCTGCATAAATATGACCTAAAACATTATCAGATTTTCACACAAGTCCTAAAAGTAGATAAAGAGAACCCAGTTAAACAAATGAGACAAAAATATTCTACTTGGTCATTTATTTATTGAGGAAAATGATCCAATATTACATATCTGTGAGTGGCAAAAGTATGTGAACCTTTGCTTTCCGTATCTAGTGTGACCCCCTTGTGCAGCAATAACTGCAACTAAACATTTCTGGTAACTGTTGATCAGTCCTGCACACTGGCTTGGAGGAATTTTAGCCCATTCCTCTGTACAGAACAGCTTCAACTCTGGGATGTTGGTAGGTTTCCTCACATGAACTACTCGCTTCAGGTCCTTCCACAACATTTCACTTGGATTCAGGTCAGGACTTTGACTTGGCCATTCCAAAACATTAACTTTATTCTTCTTTAACCATTCTTTGGTTGAACAACTTGTGTGCTTAGGGTCGTTGTCTTGCTGCATGACCCACCTTCTCTTGAGATTCAGTTCATGGACACGTAGTGGATGTTCATTATGTCTAACTATTACAAATATTTTAAGTTCGTTTCTTAGACAAGGATATTTTTTAAGCTTGTTACCTCGTTAACAGTTTCGGCGAGAATCTCCCGCCTTCTTCAGAAACAGTCACCAGATGTCGAGTGGTGACGTGCCTTATCAGCTGATGTTGCGTTACGGAGGCGTGAACGTCCCGCCCAATTTGACAGGTAGTTCACGCCTCCTGCTGTCAGGTCGCTCCTCCAGGAATCAGCCATTTCAGACCACTGCAAACGGCAAAATCACATAATGAATTGGGAAGAGGCCAGAGTCATTCGCGCTGAAGAAAATAGATTCCAGCGTTGGATTTTAGAGGCAGTGGAGATACGCAAGCAGGCGCAGAGGACGATGAACCGGGACGAAGGAGCGTATGCACTGTCGCACACCTGGAGTGCCATCCTGGAGGAGCGACCTGACAGCAGGAGGCGTGAACTACCTGTCAAATTGGGCGGGACGTTCACGCCTCCGTAACGTAACATCAGCTGATAAGGCACGTCACCAGTCGACATCTGGTGACTGTTTCTGAAGAAGGCGGGAGATTCTTGCCGAAACTGTTAACGAGGTAACAAGCTTAAAAAATATCCTTGTCTAAGAAACGAACTTAAAATATCAGTTCATGGACAGATATCCTGATATTTTCCTTTAGAATTCGCTGGTATAATTAGAATTCATGGTTCCATCAAGGATGGCAAGCCGTCCTGGCCCAGATGCAGCAAAACAGGCCCAAACCATGATACTACCACCACCATGTTTCACAGATGGGACAAGGTTCTTATGCTGGAATGCAGTGTTTTCCATTCTCCAAACATAACGCTTCTCATTTAAACAAAAAAGTTCTATTTTGGTCTCATCCCTCCACAAAATATTTTTTCCAATAGCCTTCCAGCTTGTCCACGTGATCTTTAGCAAACGGCAGATGAGCAGCAATGTTCTTTTTGGAGATCAGTGGCTTTCTCCTTGCAGCCCTGCCATGCACACCATTGTTGTTCAGTGTTCTCCTGATGGTGGACTCATGAACGTTAACATTAGCCAATGTGAGAAAGGCCTTCAGTTGCTTAGAAGTTACCCTGGGGTCCTTTATGACCTCACCGACTATTACATGCCTTGCTCTCTGTGCGATCTTTGTTGGCCAATCACTCCTGGGGAGGGTAACAATGGTCTTGAATTTCCTCCATTTGTACACAATCTGTTGAACTGTGAATTGGTGGAGTCCAAAGTCTTTAGTGATAGTATTGTAACCTTTTCCAGCCTGATGAGTATCAAAAACCCTTTTTCTGAGGTCCTCAGAAATCTCCTTTGTTCGTGCCATGATACACTTCAACAAACATGTGTTGTGAAGCTCAGACTTTGATAGATCCCTGTTCTTTAAATAAAACAGGGTGCCCACTCACACCTGATTGTCATCCCATTGATAGAAAATACCTGACTCTAATTTCACCTTCAAATTAACTGCTAATCCTAGAGGTTCACATAATTTTGCCATTCACAGATATGTAATATTGGATCATTTTCCTCAGTAAGTAAATGATCAAGTATAATATTTTTGTCTCATTTGTTTAACTGGGTTCTCTTTATCTACTTTTAGGACTTGTATGAAAATCTGATGATGTTTTAGGTCATATTTATGCAGAAATATAGAAAATTCTAAAGGGTTCACAAACTTTCAAACACCACTGGATATTTTGAAATATTTAACAAAAATATCACAAATCTTTTTAGAACCAGTCCTAGAGACCTCTTTTAATTATGCCAAGGACCACAAGGGGTCCACGGAATCCCTGCTTGAGAAACACTATTGTTGACTAATAATTACTTTGACCCCATTTTCTGTCATTTTCAACTCATCAAGTTGTCATACAAACTACTGACTTGGATAAAGTGGCACATGACCATGTTTTCTGATAGTTCAGGAAAAATCAATGATAAATCTGGGACAGGGCTGGACAAATTAATAATGGGAGTAAACAGGAGTAGCAGGGCACATTAATTACTTACAAGCTTTTGTTCTGTTATTGCAGATATTTTTTTTTTTTCGGTCATTTTGTCTTTTTTTTTTTTTTCTGTAGATGTATCAGGGCATGACATTAAGGACTGCCCAATTGCCCAGGGCAAGTGAAACATGCATTCGGGCAAGTGGGATATGTCCCCGACATGCCCGACCAGGCAAGTTGGAATGAGCATGTATTACATTCTAGCACCACAAAAATTAGGCTTTTTGATCTTTTATTTCAGTTCCAAAAAGCATCCCTTGCTACGTATCCGCCATTATATCTTGGCTGTTTTCTTAGTCTTGTTTTCATTTACTGCTTTGCAAGTTATTTTATAGACCCCTGCTGTTGTAGTATGGTACGCATACTGTTTATAGACCCCTTGTGCATGACATCACGCATCATGTGATAATTACAGCTGGGGTCAGACAGACACTGTCTTTCATGCAAGCAAGGCTTAATCCGTCTTCAATATGGTTAAACCATATTGAAGACGGATTGGTTAATTTTTTGTCCTGTTTTTGCTTGTTAAAACAGAGAAATAGATAAAAGGCATTCCTGTCTCCCCACTATCAAGAAAAATGTTAACAAATAGAAGCAAATCCTTTAAGAATGAGGAAATGAGTGGTTAAAGAATACGAAGAGAGGAGCTCAGCCTGAAAACTCCAGAAAAATTCATGATTGTATTTAAAATGTATTTTACAAAAACAAAGTCAGAAGTGAGTATGGAAGAGTTTGCTTAAGAATCTCATTTTATTTTTTTCTGCTCGCATTCGAGTTAGCTCCTTCATGAAAGTGTTTGATTTTCTTAAAGGTGAAGCAGCTTCCTTATTCAACACAGAAAATTCAGACTGGTTTCAAACAACTTGGGCATAAAAAACTCAACAAGGAGCAACATGCGAACAGATTAAGAGCAGACAGAGCTGGAGCTTTGTTTCTGTTATCAGAGGAACACAGTCCTGTGCAAACTATTTATGTATCTTTTTTTTTTTTTTTTTAATACATCATCCACCTCTAGGTAAAAAAAAAA
This sequence comes from Neoarius graeffei, assembly GCF_027579695.1. Classification (NCBI taxonomy): domain Eukaryota; kingdom Metazoa; phylum Chordata; class Actinopteri; order Siluriformes; family Ariidae; genus Neoarius; species Neoarius graeffei. The sequence goes on from NC_083571.1 coordinate 41,772,198, forward strand.
ATAAAAAAAATGCGCTGCATCATGACAGATCGGCTGCACTGATTCAGTTACAGGTTTCCAGGTCTGTAGAAAACACCCACAACCTACACACTAAACAATAATTTTGAACTCAAACATTATCCTGTCTGTCATGATGCAGCGCCGGTTTTTTTTTCTTTAAACCTAGAAGTGGATGACATAACAAAAAAAAGATATATAAATATTCTCAAACACAGTACTGTTCAAAAGTATTGGTACCCTATTGTTTTCTTCATATAAACTTTGTTATAGATTTCTATTTTATGATTTCTACATTATCGAGTAATGAACCTACAGTCTGAGAGAGTTCTACACAAACACACTGAACTTTACAACAGCTGCATACATGTGAAATGGAAATAAATCGACTAAGGCAGGAAAAACTATTTTGGATAAAATGGTTATTGTCCGTTACAAAGCAACGTAACCACTTTTACAAAGTAAAAATAACCAATAACCAAACTTAATAATAAACTTAATCAATAACCAAACTTCAACTCAATGTGTGATCTTCATTTTATGTTGCAATTCACAACTATTCTATGGTTTTCCTTAAAAAAATGTAGTACTCGCAAAATAGGGGGCAAGTGCTAATATTGGGGGACAAGTGGGAATTAACCCCCACTTGCCCCCCAGGGCAAGTGGGTTTAAAAGTCAATGTTGAGCCCTGTGTATCCTTTTTTGTTGTATTCTCCATTGCTGTGCTCCACTTCCTCTCCAAACTAATGTCACTTTCACTGATGCCATCATGGTTCATGCTGGAAAAAAAAAAAACAGCTATATTTTGGTTCCAGCTGGGAACCAACTTTTCAGGTTCTGAGCCAATTGATTTTTGGTTGAAATCCTTTAAACAGTTCATAAATTGGTGCGTGAACAAAATCGGAACCCATTCACTGTTGGTCGAAAAGGGGTCATAAAGACCCACTGAATCATGCTGCCCCATGCTCAGGGGATGAGCAGCAGACAGGACAGTTCATGAGAGGCTTGGCAAGGTTTTCATTTTTATGCCATACTGGCAGGGGCGCCGCTAGAAATTTTGGGCCCTCTGAAAGAATACCGCCCCCCAACACCAATAATGACCCACTGAATCCAAAAACCTCTACTGAATTGATCACAGAAGACACAGACCTTGTTTATACCCTGATATTATTTTTCACCACTAGGTGTCAATATTTAGTTAGCGACCTACCCAGGATGCAGCAAGTAGATAAGCTACTAGATAAGTACAAACTTATGGCCCTTTTCCACTACCCTTTTTCAGCTCACTTCAGCTCGCTTCAGCTCACTTCAGCCCGACACAGCTCGCGTTTCGACTACCAAAAAACAGCACGACTCAGCTCGCTTCAGCCCTGCTTAGCCCCTAAAACTCGCACCGTTTTGGAGTGGGGCTGAAGCGAGCCCAACCGAGCCGAGTGAGGCTGGGGGCGTGAGCAGACACTCCCCTGTGCACTGATTGGTGAGGAGGAGTGTCCTCACATGCCCACACACGCCCCGCGAGCACGCTGGGATCTGTAAACACCGCAAACCCGGAAGAGGAAGAATTACGAATTACGAGAATTTCTGAAGCCTTATGCGCCTCGCCTCATCTATACGCTCTTGCCAGTATCTGTTCGCGTTGTCGGTGACAACAAGCCACAGAACCAAGACCAGCAACACTAATGACTCCATGTCCTCCATGTTTATTGTTTACTATTCAGGTCGTGAGACTACCGCTTAAAAGCTCACTGATGTCACTGTTTGCGCTGCTTAACGACATCACCTGATGTCCACCCACTTTCGCTAACTCCACCCAATGTGTCCACCCACTTCCAGCCAGCACGGTTCAGCGCGGTTGTAGTCGAAATGCAACTTCAATAGCCCCGCTCAGCTCGACTCAGCCCAACTCAGCACGGCACGGCTCAGCCGCGTTTGTAGTGGAAAAGCGGCATTAGTGTCGGTTGGCCTTGCTCTCACAAACAGACTTCCAAATTCATCCTTGTGTCTACTTCATGACTCATTATATGCAGTTAAATTTCTATTTAACTGATAGAAGATTACATGGAAAGAAATCCACTGAGTGGCTTTTTTTTTTGGTTGTATCAATTTAATAGAAAACATAGTAAATCCACTATTTAGCAGTCCAGTGAGAGAAACTCAACATTCATCAGCTTATTAAATAAAGACTTGAACAATAGCAACAAATATACATTTGAATAATGGCAAAACATCTAAACATACAAAGAGGTCAAATGGCAGAGAATAATTCCCTCAACCTCAAATATTTAGTATCTCAATGTTCAACAGCCCCAAATGAGCTAGATAACCACTGTACATACTCTAAATACAGTTTTAAAGTGACTTATAGGCTTTGTTGTGCAACAGAGGGGAACATTTTTAACGGAATAATGAATTTTACATCAACGAATTGGGCGGCACGGTGGTGTAGTGGTTAGCGCTGTCGCCTCACAGCAAGAAGGTCCAGGTTCGAGCCCCGTGGCCGGCGAGGGCCTTTCTGTGCGGAGTTTGCATGTTCTCCCTGTGTCCGCGTGGGTTTCCTCCGGGTGCTCCGGTTTCCCCCACAGTCCAAAGACATGCAGGTTAGGTTAACTGGTGACTCTAAATTGACCGTGAGTGTGAATGGTTGTCTGTGTCTATGTGTCAGCCCTGTGATGACCTGGCAACTTGTCCAGGGTGTACCCCACCTTTCGCCTGTAGTCAGCTGGGATAGTTTCCAGCTTGCCTGCGACCCTGTAGAACAGGATAAAGTGGCTAGAGATAATGAGATGAGATGAGACATCAACAAATTAGTCATACCATGCTGCCTGCAAATGGATTCATCAAAAACAGAAAAGGGTATTCTCTCTGGCTGCATCATGGCTTGAAGAGGGCCCTGGATCTAAAGTATCCATAACCTTAACTATAAGGTACATAATTCAGAATCTGTCATATAATCTTACTAACACAGTGTGTTGAAAGAACTATGTGTATGTATTACTAACATTTGGATGGAATGAGCTGCATGCTTGGTTAGTAGCATTAGTTGATTGTAAAGGGAAACAAATATCTTAAAAGGGTGATCTTAAAAGTGGCAATGGCATTATTCCATTTACATTTTAAGTCAAGCTATCTAACAATCTTTTTAGCCAGTTTTTGTCCATTTCATATGCTAGTTGTCCATTTCATTATTGGAATATCTATATGACTGTTATCAGCTAAAATTTTACTTGCTTGCATTCTTAAAGGTACAAAAAAGGAACAGCTGGAGGACCAAATTGCAACTCATTAGGTCAATTGGCAATAGGTCATTAACATGACTGGGTATAAAAAGAGCATCTTGGAGTGGCAGCGGCTCTCAGAAGTAAAGATGGGAAGAGGATCACCAATCATGTGAGCTAGCTGCTCACATGATTAATGCAGCATACTAAAAATCAGTCTGCATGAGCCTTAACCCCAAAGCCTTTTATTCACAGATTGCTCTGTAAATACATTATCAACAAAATACTGCTCACCTCCTTCTGCTTCAACTGGGAGGGGGTTTGAGGGAGGGTTTCCTAATCCTGAGGCTGCATCTGTGCACGCTGAAGGCAGACCTCATTAGTGAACAAGCTACAACCCCAATTCCAAAAAAGTTGGGACAAAGTACAAATTGTAAATAAAAACAGAATGCAATAATTTACAAATCTCAAAAACTGATATTGTATTCACAATAGAACATAGACAACATATCAAATGTCGAAAGTGAGACATTTTGAAATTTCATGCCAAATATTGGCTCTTTTAAAATTTCATGACAGCAACACATCTCAAAAAAGTTGGGACAGGGGCAATAAGAGGCTGGAAAAGTTAAAGGTACAAAAAAGGAACAGCTGGAGGACCAAATTGCAACTCATTAGGTCAATTGGCAATAGGTCATTAACATGACTGGGTATAAAAAGAGCATCTTGGAGTGGCAGCGGCTCTCAGAAGTAAAGATGGGAAGAGGATCACCAATCCCCCTAATTCTGCGCCGACAAATAGTGGAGCAATATCAGAAAGGAGTTCGACAGTGTAAACTTGCAAAGAGTTTGAACATATCATCATCTACAGTCCATAATATAATCAAAAGATTCAGAGAATCTGGAAGAATCTCTGTGCGTAAGGGTCAAGGCCGGAAAACCATACTGGGTGCCCGTGATCTTTGGGCCCTTAGATGGCACTGCATCACATACAGGCATGCTTCTGTATTGGAAATCACAAAATGGGCTCAGGAATATTTCCAGAGAACATTATCTGTGAACACAATTCACCGTGCCATCCGCCGTTGCCAGCTAGTTCAAAGAAGAAGCCATATCTAAACATGATCCAGAAGCGCAGAGATCTTCTCTGGGCCAAGGCTCATTTAAAATGGACTGTGGCAAAGTGGAAAACTGTTCTGTGGTCAGACGAATCAAAATTTGAAGTTCTTTATGAAAATCAGGGACGCCGTGTCATTCGGACTAAAGAGGAGAAGGACGACCCAAGTTGTTATCAGCGCTCAGTTCAGAAGCCTGGATCTCTGATAGTATGGGGTTGCATTAGTGCATGTGGCATGGGCAGCTGACACATCTGGAAAGACACCACCAACGCTGAAAGGTATATCCAAGTTCTAGAGCAACATATGCTCCCATCCAGACGACGTCTTTTTCAGGGAAGACCTTGCATTTTCCAACATGACAATGCCAAACCACATACTGCATCAATTACAGCATCATGGCTGCATAGAAGAAGGGTTCGGGTACTGAACTGGCCAGCCTGCAGTCCAGATCTTTCACCCATAGAAAACATTTGGCGCATCATAAAACGGAAGATATGACAAAAAAGACCTAAGACAGTTGAGCAACTAGAATCCTACATTAGACAAGAATGGGTTAACATTCCTATCCCTAAACTTGAGCAGCTTGTCTCCTCAGTCCCCAGACGTTTACAGACTGTTGTAAAGAGAAAAGGGGATGTCTCACAGTGGTAAACATGGCCTTGTCCCAACTTTTTTGAGATGTGTTGTTGTCATGAAATTTAAAATCACCTAATTTTTCTCTTTAAATGATACATTTTCTCAGTTTAAACATTTGATATGCCATCTATGTTCTATTCTGAATAAAATATGGAATTTTGAAACTTCCACATCATTGCATTCCATTTTTATTTACAATTTGTACTTTGTCCCAATTTTTTTGGAATTGGGGTTGTAGTTATTAGTATGCATTTTAACCTAGCTGGTGCACTAGTTGTATAGTGGACCTACAAATTAACTGAGCTCTTTGCAGACCAAAATTACATTCATTACTCATCTCATTTTCAGTGGCAATAACAGTAACCTATGACATATTTAAGTAAAACAACACTGCATTGTAAATTAAGTTGTTAGCTTGATCATCCAAGCAGGGGCGGATTTAGACATTTGGGGGCCCTAGGCAAAATACAAACATGGGGCCCTCCACCTTATACCCTCCAGGCATTCTGAGGCGATTTTGGTGATTTTTTTTTTTTTTTTTAATGAGTGATTCCACGCTTATGGGTACTGAAATGGGGACATGAACTTATTCACCTAAAATAATTTCTTTTTTTACCATCAGGTCACAAAACATATAATCTTTAATGAATGATATGTTAAAAGATAACTTTAATTTTCTGAGATGTAATAAAAACATTTATATGCCAAAGTCAAGCCTATGAGTTCCAAAATGATGTCTGTTACATTACTTCTGTTATGATTGTCCATCTCGTGTCTGTTACAAATTAATTACAATCTAGCTATATACCATGTTAATCTTATTGAAAGAATGTGTATGTTTATTCTACTGCACATGTTTATTAATTATATTTGCTAAAACATCACCTTCCTATGTTTCAAAAAGTAATTCTACATTGTTAAAATTGAGAATATATATGTCCACAACACTTCTGTTACGTTCTGACTTTGGCATATAAATATGTTTTTATTACATCTCAGAAAATTAAAGTTATCTTTTAACATATCATTCATTAAAGATTACATGTTTTGTGACCTGATGGTAAAAAAAAGAAATGGTTTTAGGTGAATTTTTAAGAATAAGTTCATGTCCCCATTTCAGTACCCATAAGCGTGGAATCACTCATATATAAATGTACGGTTACTTAACAAAAGTAACAAAATAAGGTAGTACTTGTTTTTGAGGTATTCACCATGGAGGGGCAGACTGAGGGGGCCCCTACAGGGGGCTGATTTGGTACAGATTCTAGGCAACTGCCTAGGTTCGCCTTATGGTAAAACCGCCTCTGCATCCAAGCAGTGGTTAAGGCACAATAATAATCTTCTGTAGCATTAATGTTAGCATGTTAGGTTAATAACCACCAAAGGACAGTCAGTGAATAAATGTATAAAGGCCCGGTCCCACTGCACTTACGGATGCAAAGAGGATGTAAAACGTAAAAAAATCTTTGCCATCCGTTGGAAAACGCTATGCATCCGTTGTGTACTCATTGCATACGTGCTTCATACGCTCTATCCATCGAGCATCCGTCCACTGTGATTTCATCCGCGCAAAAAGTTTTGAGCTGCACAAAACGTTTAGAACGGATGAACTTTCCGCCGTGTACGATGTAAATCCGCGACATAATCGAGCAACAAACGTTCTATGTCCGTTATCATCCGTTAAACGTCTGCTGTATCCTCTCTGCATCCTCTGGGCATCCTCGCAACTCACATCCGCTGCAGCTGAAAACGGAAAGAGGGAGGAAAGATAAGGTACATGAAACGTCTATTCATCGTTAGTAGCACGGAAATAGAAAGGATATAAGCGTATGCATCTCGTATATAAAGTATTCAAAACGGACAAAGCGTTTATATCTGGGATGTATCTCGTATATTGAGGATGTCTGGAGTATGTCTAGAGTATGTAGAAGGACAACTAGCGGACAATCGGTCTGCATCCGATATACATCCGCGCAACATGCCCTTTGTTTCCGTTAGGCGTACGTGATGCATCCCCTTAATCCGCTATGCATCCGCTCTTTCTGCTATGCGTCCGCTTCTCAGTTATCACCGGTAACCCCTTCGGAGCTGTCATCCACTTCCATCCACTTTCATCCGCTAGGCTTCCTATGAACATGCGTTTGACATCCCCGCTATATACTACCCACGTCCGTTCTTTTCCGTTCTGTTTTCGCAAATTTTCGCCAATTTTGTCCATTTCTGGAGCGGATGAAAACGGATAGAGCCACCCCCGAAATTTTGCTCGTCCGCTGTGTCCTTTTTGCATACGTTTTGTGTCCATCGGCCAGTGGGACCGGGCCTTAAGTTACCTTTCTTCAGAAAAAAAAACTGTGCTCTTTCTTTCTTTCTTTCTTTCTTTCTTTCTTTCTTTCTTTCTTTCTCAGATTTCTTCTGCTTCTCTTTATGTTTCTGGTAACATGACTTCTTTATGATGGTGTCAATCTACTGATGGTGAACCATCAATTCTGCTTCTACCATGCACAGCTAATGTTAGTGCTAGATTGGAAAGCAACAAACCTAATACAGTGTCACACTCTGGCACCACCTTCGCAAGATTGTACCCTGTAATAAATAGGGAGAGGGGTGAAATAAACAGTGTTGGGAGTAATGCGTTACAAAAGTAACGAATTACTGTAATGCATTGCTTTTTGCAGTAACGCGGTAATGTAAGGCATTACAGAAAAAAAAAGAAATTGGTAATATTTTACTCGGTACAAATGTCAGTAACGCGCGTTACAATCAGGCCCGGATTTAGCTTTACCCACCAGGGTGGGCAGGAAGAAATGATAGGGCGGCGCCCCTCGTCGGAGTCAAATCCCTCAAACTTGCTGCTAAAAAACTGCTATTTGCTACCCTCTGCATTTGCCCGGGCTTGGGACCGGCACAAGTAGGACACTGGCTTGTGTCCCGTTGAGGCTGCATTCATATGTTTATCTATCTATCTATTAATTAGGCTATCATCTATTAATTATCATATCTATCTATTAATTGTCATATCTATCTATCTATCTATCTATCTATCTATCTATCTATCTATCTATCTATCTATCACATCAGTTTCACACCAGTATCATGTTTATCTATCTATTTATTAACTGTCTATCTATTTATTAGTTATCTCTATCTATCTATATATCTATCATTTGTATCTCTTTGTCTATCACATCAATTTCACACCAGTAGGCCTATCATGTTTATCTATTTATCTATTTATTAGTCTGTTGTCACCTATCTATTTATTAATCTATTTATTTATCTGCTATCATCTATTTATTCACTAATTATTATATCTATCATTTATCTATATTTGTCTATCACATCAGTTTAGCATTTGTATGTCTATCTTTCACATTAGCTTATCTGTCTATCAGTTACATTTGTATCATGTTTATCTGTCTATCACATATGTCTCCACCAACACCAACATCCTTTTTATATATCTTAGCATAACATCAGTCTTCTGTTTGTCTTTGCAAAAATTCTCACAAATTCATCCATGTCCAATGTATTTGTTATCGATTTCTCATGAGCCAAGATGACCAAATTTCTTTTTCTGCCATGCAACATGGTGCGACGATAGGGCGTTAGGACATGTGCCAGCGTGGAGAAGGAACTCTCACATGAAGCTGAGGACACACCAATTACCAGGGCTGTCACATACAACTTGTGCAACACAGGAAAAGCTGTCTTATACACCTCCATGCATTTACACACAGTGGACAGGTCTGTTTCCTTTGGACATTCCTTGACCAACATTGGCTTTGCAACAGTAACCTCATTTTTCAAAGTCAAATAGTCTTCTCCAGTTCCAGCAAGTGCATGCAGAGGCTGCAATAAGGTGGAGTCTAGAAATACACTAGATGCAGGTACTAGGCTGGATATGGCTGTCATTAAGTCTAGATTCTCCTTTGAGAATCTGCTTTCCAATTCTGAAATGGCCCTGTCAAGGATGTTGAGTAGGGATCTTTTGAGAGACTGAGTGGGGGTGATAGTGGGGTTATCCGAATCTGTATGACCCACAGTTGAGAACACAACACTTTCACCAAGGTGTTTACTCAATGTTCTCCGTCTTTTTGGGTGATGTGACTCATTCTCATCAGTTAACTGAGAATGCTCAGTCCAGCAATGGTCTTTACGGATGTCTTTCAAAGACTCAAGTGAAGCACTAACAACCCCACTAGCAGCACACATATCCACAGACTGAGACTGAAAAATTCCATTTGCTGGTTTCAAAACACCAAGCACCCGCACTAAAAAGTTGCCAAAGAAATGTGTCCTCTTTATTTGAATTAAAAGGCCTGATGCCTCAGTGCACAAATCAACTGAGGCCTCATCGTCCTCAGCAATCTCAGACAGGATAGTGCAAAGACGCTCTTCATTCTCCACAATGCACCTTGTCACATCATAATGGCTTGTCCAGCGAATTTCAATTAGTCGTCTGAGACAAGGACCATTATACCTTTATGACACATAGTGGTGACGAAAGAAGTTATACAGGGAATTACAGAGGTCAAAAAACCTTTGGGCACGTGGCTCACCCTGCATAGCATGCACAACCACTAAATGCAACTGATGGTTGTAACAGTGAACATATGGCACATATCTACCAACCTTCTTTTGCAGTAGTGCTTGGACACCACCTCGCACTCCACTCATCACCGAAGCACCATCATAACACTGGCTAACTATATTGTCAGCACTGTAGCCAGCATCAGAGAGATGTTTTAGTATTTCGGTGCAGATGTACTCTGCATCAAGTTGTTGCAAGCTAAGTAAGCCAATCAGATGGTCCTCTGGTATGGAATTACTTACAAACCTTATCATTATGGACAAATTCTCAATATTACACCTGTCCCTTGTCCCATCACTTTTCACACAGAATCCTGCAGAGTCAGCTTCTGAATACCTCTTCTTGATCTCTGCCTGAACCATGCTGGCTAGTGTTTCAATTATTTCATTTTGTACATCCTTAGATGTGTAGGTAGCATTTTTTGGTATGCCTTTGGCAATAGCAGCTAGCTTCTCATCCTTCTCTAAGGTATAGGTAAACAACTTCAAAAAAAGACCAGAAGCAATATCATCACCTTCACTGCTGTCAGGGTGTATTAAGGTTTCTTTCGTTCCACGGAGTCCCAACTCATTAACACAAAGAAACTTAATAATGTCACCAATACTTCTGATATAGTACCAGTTCCTTTCCAGCGCTGTCTTTCCGACCAGCATGCTGTCAATTGTCGCCCCTGTCACTTCTCTAGATTTGTGTTCAGCCCAGGTAGCTGCAGCCTGTACATGACAGTAGCTGGACGCATGTTTCTACAGTCCCCTGCCACTTTCGAGTGCTGCTTTCCAATTAGTAAAACCTCGCACGGTAAAAACAACATCCTTTTCATTACCGGCTTTGCTATATTTCCGACAAGGGAAACAGAAACATGCGTCTTTTTTAACGGAGTACTCGAGCCATGGCCATGTGCGGTACCAGGCAGGGTTAAATGCACGTAATGTGGCACCAAATGCACGTTTTGGGTATATGGTTAAAACGGGTTGGGATGGTACATCTTCGTTCAAGTCTGTGCTAAGTGGTGGGGCTGAGGCAGCAGAGTCTGGGGTTGAGACATTGGTTGTGGTGGGTACACTAGCCTCTGTATTCTTGCTAGATGTGCCACTGCTACTACTACTGCGAGGGGCACATTGTTCGCCAAAGGCAGAGGTAGAAGCAGCACTAGGCTTGCTTACAGGCTTAAAGAAATTGCAGCAGTCGGGTGCACTGAGAGAGTGAATGACTGTAACTGTAACTGTGAGTGTGTGTACGCGTAGTAAACTTTAGGAATTCGCTTCGGAAAAATCAACGTCTTCTGTGTCTGACAGAAATCTCTGATTGAATCATGCATCCGTTGCTGGGGGCGTGGTTATGTATAGGGTTGTTTTTTACACGCAGCTCATTGGTCTCAGTGTGTCCTGTGTGTTCTGATCTGACAAATGTGCACCTTTTGCTAGCCGTCGTCTGCCCGTCAGAGCCGCTACCAAGTCATACAGTTGTGGTATTTTTTTTTAATATTGACAGAATGTACATATACATTCCCCATATCTTGATTGGGTGGGCAGGACTCACCTTTGGGTGGGCACTGCCCCCCCCCCCCCCCCATTTGGCCATGGTTACAATGCATTTTTAACCTGGAATGAAGTGGTGGACTTTTTTTTCCTTCATACAAATTCACCAAAATCGCGCGAGATCAGCAGAGGTGAAACGTCCACGCAAAATGTTTCACTTCCTTTTCCTTTAGGCTAGTCAGACAGAAGAGAGAGATGAGTGAACCTGCAACTGATCTAACGCTGGATAGCACATTCTCCAGATGGGCATACACCCATTACTTGTGAAAAATAAGGATGTGAAGAACATCGGAGTCAAATGCACTTTGTGTGCTAAACCTAAAGAACTGTCCACTTTCCGAAATAGCACCAGTAATTTAACTAAGCATTTACAGAGGTGCCATAGTAACATGAAGTTAGCAAGGAAGCAAGCGGAGAATGAGAATGGCGATAAAATCACAAAGCAGCCAGAATTAACGTTCTGCCGCTCTGAAATGCTACTTCAGCTTCAAGAAGTGAGGAGACTTGTGGCGGAGTATGTTGTTGAAGATATGCTGACTTACAGTTTTGTCCTGTATAACTGAGTTTTTTTTCTGGTCGGAAGTCAGACTAAAGTGATTGAGCTGCCTTTCCTTCGAGGGCTAATATGCCTAAGCACTTCAATATCATTAAAAGCACTTTGATTTTGTTATTTCTAATTCTGTTTTTCGAAATGTGACTGGGTAGCCTCATATAGCTAATAGTCATTGTCTAGCCGTGATTTAAAAGGCTTGTGGGTTTTTTTTCAGGCCAGTTTTATTGTAGGCTACGATTTACCATAATATGTTCATTTTTGTTAAATTTCTGAAATGGAGTCATATCCCTTAGGGCTAATCTTTTTTTTTTTTATGAAGCATAAACTATGCTTAATGCTGTAAACTTGAAAACAATAAAGGCATAGAAATGCTAATTTTGTATCCTGTCATATCTTTAAACATTACAATACAGTTCAATTAATGTTAATATGAATAGGCCTAAAGTTACAGTATTTCTATCACAATTTGCCAGACTTTCACCTTTTGTCTGTTCTTGCAATGATTTTTCCTTGTATTGTGCCATGAGCCATCACTGTGGCTATTATATTCTACTGTTTTTAACCATAAGCCTAGCTCAGTCAGATACCACATCACCTTCCACTGGATGTGTGATGAGCTAATTGAGCGTCTTGAGCTACATTTAGATTGCCAAAGCCATACTTCCAGTTATTTTAGTGAGAGTAACTTAAAAGTAATGCAGTAGTAGTGTAATGCCTTACATTTTAAATACAGTAATATTGTAATGTAACTAATTACTTTAAAATGACTGTAACAAGTAATAAATAATGCAAAACAGTTTTGAAATAACTTGCCCAACACTGGAAATAAAGACTATCTATTCTAATAATTTTGCGGAAAATGGAAAACCAAACCAAAAGGTTGTTATATTTGCTCAATATAAGATACAAAATTATAATTTTTTAAAATTAAATTAACTTACACATGCTAATAATATTAATTTTGTCCTCTGAGGGCCCTCTGTCAATGCTAGGCCCTTAGAATTGTCCTAACCCCCCCCGACCATCTACTAGCTACTTTGATGCATCAAATAGGCTATGCCACATTGAGACTGGGCGGCACGGTGGTGTAGTGGTTAGCATGGTTGCCTCACAGCAAGAAGGTTCCGGGTTCGAACCCAGTGGCCAGCGAGGGCCTTTCTGTGTGGAGTTTGCATGTTCTCCCCGTGTCTGCGTGGGTTTCCTCTGGGTGCTCCGGTTTCCCCCACAGTCTAAAGACATGCAGTTAGGTTGACGTGGGGCAGCCTTGGGCTGAGGTGCCCTTGAGCAAGGTACCGAACCCCTGACTGCTCCCCGGGTGCTTTGGTGTGGCTGCCCACTGCTCTGAGTGTGTGTGCGCGTGTGTTCACTGTTTCAGATGGGTTAAATGCAGAGGATGAATTTCACTGTGCTTGAAGTGTGCATGTGACAAATAAAAGGTTTCTTTTCTTCTTTTTCCCTGAGCTAAAAAAAAAAAAGTTTACAAGAAATCCCAAAAAATGTTCGCGCAATCAAATTTACATATAATTAGATCATGCCAAAAGCACTGCCAGCACCTTTGATATGAATCTGGGACTGCTACATATTAGATCCCTTCCATCTAAAGCATTTACTGTAAATGAAACTATCACTGATTAGAGAATGAATGTACTTTGTGAGGCTAGTCCTGTCCAATACAGCCATATACATGACCCTCATATAATGATATCCAGACTCCAGCGTAGTGCCTAGAATATTAAACCGATTTACATTTTGTAAAGATACCTGGTGTAATCATCAAAAAGAAGTTTACTAAGTAATTTTCATTAGTATGTACAGACAAACAAGGGTGGGTTTCCCGAAAGCCTCTTAAAGCTAAGAGCATCTTCAACTGCCTCTTAAGATCCATTGTTAAGCTAACATGGTTTTCCCGAACAACATTGTAGCCAAAGTAGTACTTTAGTTCACTCTTAACTTACGATGGACCTGGATCACTCTTTCACAGCAAAGAGCATCTCCTCACAGCCAAAAACACAGAATGCATATGCACCTCCAAGGGACTCTCGCAATCAGTGGGTGGAAACTGGTGTTGAATATGCTGCCGGTGTTAAATGATTTTTCTTGTACACTCCAAGTACATTGAGTGAATTATTAAATAAATATATGCAAAACAGGGCGGCACGGTGGTGTGGTGGTTAGCGCTGTCGCCTCACAGCAAGAAGGTCCAGGTTCGAGCCCCGTGGCCAGCGAGGGCCTTTCTGTGCGGAGTTTGCATGTTCTCCTCGTGTCCGCGTGGGTTTCCTCCGGGTGCTCCGGTTTCCCCCACAGTCCAAAGACATGCAGGTTAGGTTAACTGGTGACTCTAAATTGACCGTAGGTGTGAATGTGAGTGTGAATGGTTGTCTGTGTCTATGTGTCAGCCCTGTGATGGCCTGGCGACTTGTCCAGGGTGTACCCCGCCTTTCGCCCGTAGTCAGGTGGGATAGGCTCCAGCTTGCCTGTGACCCTGTAGAACAGGATAAAGCAGCTACAGATGATGAGATGAGATGAGATATGCAAAACATTATGAATGTATTTCAATATGTTCTGGAAGAACATATGGATATCGTAATGTCACACTGATATCGCCACATTTTAATCAAATTTACCTCCACTAGGCAAGAGATTATCTAATTTAGTGTCATTTAGTGTGGATGTGTATTCACCAAGACTTAGCTGACTTCATTGACTCACATGATGGCAGAGAGAGCCAATGACCCACAGATCACCCTAACGACCCTCTCGGCTGCCAACACCATTCACACCTGGCTTCCAGGGACCCTAACAACCTACAGGATGACTGAGAAGGTCAACAACCCATGTGACTTCAGTGACTCCTTAGGGTTGCTTTTAGTCCAGTAGAGAATAAATACCTGAAACTCCCCACTAGTCAGACAGAACTGAAGAAGCCTTTCGGATGAGAGATGAAATGTCTTCAAGGATTTCAAGCAAGTCCAGTTGCCTTCTTTAGCACCTATGATTGACTATGGAGTCCATCCCAGGACTCTTATTCACAATGTGCTCATACCAAATATTATTTCAACACACTTTGTACTGTTTGCATTTTCCCTTCACAAATAAAAGTTGTTTCCTTAGTTCTTTATAGTCCCAAGAAACTTTATAAAATACAATGACCAACCAATTTTTATTTGTATAGTACTTTTTTAAACATTAGTTACAATGTTCTTGACCATACATAATAAAACACAAAATAAAACCCATAAACCAATAAAAGTACATGTAAAATGACAATAGTATGATAAAAGATAGTACAAACACATTATTACATTCATTTAGCAAACACTCTTATCCAGAGTAGCATACAACAGGACCCGAACATACACACAGCAGTTAGGCGCCTTGTTCAAGGGCAATTCAGCCATTATCGCTGGTCCAGGGAATCAAACTAGCAACCTTTTGGTCCCAAAGCTTCTTCTCTAACCTTTAAGCCACAGCTTAACACAGTAAACAACAAAAAGCTATTAGTAGGAGCTATGAAAAGCAAAACCATAAAAAATAAGGTTTAATACATTTCTTAAAGATGCTCACTGAATGTGATCACCTAATGACATGAGGACAGAGTCTCAGAGCATGGGCAGCAAATGCATAGTCCCTCTTTTCATATTTGGTTTGTCCTTGGAATAGATGGGAAGCATTTGTTGGATGACCTAAGAGACCACACATTGCTACAAGGAGACAGCAATTCAGAAATACAGTATATCCATTAGCTTCTCCATGCAATTTTGGACATGTGAACACCACTTCTTTATACAATTTCTGACACATGAACACTAGTAGTTTAAAATCAGGGAATTGAGGCAAGGATTGGAGGGAGGTGGTGGTGACCCAACAGTTTAGGCTACTGATTAGAAGGTTGTGAGTTCAAATCCTGGCACTGCCAAGCTGCCACTGTTAGGCCCTCAAGCAAAGCCCATAACCTTCATCTACTCAGTTCAATTGGAAGTCACTTGGGATAAAAGCATCTGCCAAATGCAGGGAGCCACCCTTCATACTGTAGATGGGTGCCCCTTTAACCCCAAAACATCTCTAGGTGGTAGGGCAATTTAGATTATACCAACAGATTGTGTTACATCCAAAAGCTGAAACATGCAGGCATCACAGATCCATATAATTTACCCACAAATGTATTTATTTATTCTGCTCACTGCTCTGTGTGTGTGTGTGTGTGTGTGTGTCCACAGCTTTAGATGGTTTAAATGCAGAGGAGGAATTTCACTGTGCTTGAGTGTACCTGTGATAAAAATAAAGCCTTCTTCTTCTTAATTTACCCACTAATGTATTTATTTCACTTGAAAAGTGTACAGCAAACCAGCTACCAGATTTGGGATGCTATGACATCCTGAACTATTTAGTATTTGGACTTCTAAATACACCGGGCATACAAGTACAGATGCCTACTGATATTTCAAGGCAGGTTTCATGCATGCCGGAATATTATGGGAAATTCCCGAGAAAGAAAAATACCTTATTATGACAAAAGTAAGTTCAAACATGGACTTCGAACAATAATGAACAACCAGGGCCTAGATCTAGGATATTTTGTGGTGCTTAGCCTCGTCTGAATTATCAGTACCTAACAAACATGCTGCTAATCTAGCCAAGCATTAGGTCGAATAAAATATAATCGCGTCCAAAGCCCATATCCAGATATACATTAACGTTAACATTCACATAACGTGCACAGAGCTTTCATAAGAACCTGATATAAAATGTTTTCCATACAAACAGGGATGCTTTATCATCCAGTGTTCCCATTTAACTGCAGCTCGCCATTTTTCTTGTCTTTCTGGGTTTGCTGGAAAGTGGTGAAAAGTCAAACCAGGCTTATCTCCATGTCTGTTATTACATTCAAAAGCACTACAGGTCTCTGGCATTATTCTTTTAGATGTAACTTCTACAAGTTTATCTGTCAATGCACTGAATTCAGGGTTCCTACACATTTTCCATTTCAGAATTTCATACTTCTTCCATACTCAAATTTACAGACTTCTCAGCACATTTTTTTCAGACCATATTTGACGCCAGAGGAAAAAAATAACTTGATGTTTCTTATTTAAATCAATGATTTTAAAATCTAACTGTTAAAATGTGTTACATTGTGAATATATAAGCTAGTATGTTGCCAAATAATTGCCAGAAGCAAGCAAGTAATTGCTGATATTATATTCTTTCACAGGCCCAAAATTTCTAGTGACACCCCTGTGGCAAGGTACTGTAGCTCATCTAATCTCATCTCATTATCTCTAGCCGCTTCATCCTGTTCTATGGTACAGGGTCGCAGGCAAGCTGGAGCCTATCCCAGCTGACTACGGGCGAAAGGCGGGGTACACCCTGGACAAGTCGCCAGGTCATCACAGAGCTGACACATAGACACAGACAACCATTCACACTCACATTCACACCTACGGTCAATTTAGAGTCACCAGTTAACCTAACCTGCATGTCTTTGGACTGTGGGGGAAACCAGAGCACCCGGAGGAAACCCATGCGGACACTGGGAGAACATGCAAACTCCGCACAGGAAGGCCCTCACCGGCCACAGGGCTCAAACCCGGACCTTCTTGCTGTGAGACGACAGCACTAACCACTACACCACCGTGCTGCCCCCACACATACATTAAAAAAATATATATATATATCTCATCTCATTATCTCAAGCCGCTTTATCCTTCTACAGGGTCGCAGGCAAGCTGGAGCCTATCCCAGCTGACTACGGGCGAAAGGCGGGGTACACCCTGGACAAGTCGCCAGGTCATCACAGGGCTGACACAGACAACCATTCACACTCACATTCACACCTACGGTCAATTTAGAGTCACCAGTTAACCTAACCTGCATGTCTTTGGACTGTGGGGGAAACCGGAGCACCCGGAGGAAACCCACGCGGACACTGGGAGAACATGCAAACTCCGCACAGAAAGGCCCTCACCAGCCACAGGGCTCAAACCCGGACCTTCTTGCTGTGAGACGACAGCACTAACCACTACACCACCGTGCTGCCCCCACACATACATTAAAAAAAAAAAAAAAATATATATATATATATATATATATATATATATATATATATATATATATATATACGAAAGATAAATACTAAATTAGAGGAATTATGAAGTAGATGAAACACACTCATTGCATATATCAGGTGGCCGTAATTGCAAAAGATAAAACAGAAAAAAACAATGCAACAACTATTGACAGACATGTGAGTCTACTGTGAGCAGTGCTGGTTGTACAATCTAACAGCTGCAGGAAGGAATGATCTGTGGTAATGCTCATTCACACACTTAGGGTGGAGCAACCTCCCACTGAAGGAGCTCTGCAGTCCAGTGAGTAAGTCCTGTCGGGGTGGGAGTCATTCTCCATCATAGATGACAGCTTAGCCATCCTCCTCCTCCCACCCACTACCTCCACTGGCTCCAGAAGGCATCCCAGCACAGAACTGGCCCTCCTGATCAGTTTGTCCAGTCTCTTCCTGTCAGCTGTGGAGATGCTGCTCTCTCAGCAAACCATGCCATGAAAGATGGCTGACAGTGTCAAAAAAGGTCTTCAGGAGTGCCCCTTGCACTCCAAAAGACCTGAGTCTCCGCAGCAGATACAGCCTGCTCTGACCTTTCCTGTACAGTGCTGTGATGTTATCAGTCCAGTCCAATTTGTTGTTCAGGTGAACACCCAGGTATTTATAAGGTGTCACCAGCTCAATGTCCTTCCCTTGGATGCTCACTGGTGTTTGGGGGGGGAGTGAGAGCGCCTGCAAAAATCCACAACCAGCTCCTTAGCTCCCCACATTGATCTGAAGGTGGTTTTGCTGGCACCAGTCCACAAAGTCCTGCAACAGTCCTCTGTACTCCCTGTCATCCCCATTTGTGACAAGGCCAATGATAGCAGAGTCATCAGAGAACTTCTGCAGGTGACAGGTGGGTGAATTATAGGAGAAGTCTGCAGTGTAGAGGGTGAACAGGAATGGGGCCAGAACCGTTCAATGCGGGGCCCCCATGCTGCAGACAACCATGTCCGACACACAATCCCATGTCCTCACATACTGTGAATGGTCAGTG